>NC_089797.1:15742894-15770394 GCF_040412425.1 Macrobrachium rosenbergii | reverse complement strand
GAGGATGCTGCCTTAACCCACTCGGTCATCGGGGCTCTATTTTAGTGCCTGCACTACAACAACCAAAATAAAATACAATACTTACGGCGTTAGACGTAGTGAAACGTTCAATTTTTCCATTATTAAAGAAAAGCATTTTCTATAAGATGGAAATAAAATAATCAAATTTCTAGTTTTCTTGAGACTGAGCAAAAATGGAGGAAAATGCAGCACATCTGTTTCTACTCATTTTCATCGTATTTACTCCACTTTCTCTCTAAAATAGAATTTCACAATATAAATATTTAATGCCCTCTTCCGTATCACAGTTATATATTTTTCTTCCTTGTTTTGATGCTTTAGGAACATCCTAAGGTGAATTTTCTAAACTGGAGACAAAAAGACCTTTTTAGTGTAGTCTGTGAAGAATAGTATTACAAAAATACTGAATTATTCAGCTTTCAAGGGCTGCTGACCACTTCGCCAAAGGAAATTCAAGTTTCTTTTGACGGAAAGGCAGGTAAACCTCGAAACCTACAGAATTCTGTGTTATTACAATATTATAACTTCAAAAAATCTACTCACAAAAGGGTTTTTTGTGTCCTTTCATTTGTAGAAAATATAACTTTCCATTGAAATATAATAACTCAAACACGATGAATCTAATAATAATATAATAATAATAATAATAATAAATAATAATAATAATAATAATAATAATAATAATAATAATAATAATAATAATAATAATAATAATAATAATAATAGTAATAAAGATAAACATTGCAATGTAAACAACGATTTTCTGCGCGTTTCGTATTACTTACTGAAATACAAGGTGATCTAATTTTTAAACTTGGGAGAGAGAGAGAGAGAGAGAGAGAGAGAGAGAGAGAGAGAGAGAGAGAGAGAGAGAGAGAGAGAGAGAGAGATAAAAATTGCTTGATGTGACCTATGAATTGATGAGGATGGAAGTAGTTCAGAAAGCCTCTTTCACTTTTCTGCCTTTTTTGCTTTGATGTGGTTTCCCTGATTCCTTTGTACCACCTTTCTAACTTCCAATGATTGTCTAAATATTAGAAATAAAAGTGGAAAAGAATTGACTCGGAAGTTGATTGCGTTTTGGCGAAAAGTCGGACTGAGAAAATTTGTCTGTCTGAGAATCACTGCAGTCATCAGTAAAAAATAAAAAAGCGACCAAAGCGAAATCCCTACGTTTAATCAAGGCTTGCATCTGAACACCTGAACGTTGTTACATTGTTCTCAGAGTAATTGAAAAGCCTTACGGCTGCTGAAGCAATAAAAAAAGCAGTCCCTGTAACCTGCAATTTCATAAAAAAAAAAAACGCTGTGTAGATCTTGTGTATCGAGAAGTTATGTATTTTAAGAGACAATAACCTTGAAATGTGAAGATTAAAAATGAAAGCTAGGTCTCAGATCACGGTAAAAGTTATCTTTCTACTTCTGAAGCGGTTAAAAAAAACAGTCCTTGTAACCTGCAATATCTTGAAAAAAATGATTAATATCAGAACGGTAACTCTATCGAGATGTTCCTCTGAAAGCCCAAAGTTAAATATTGTAAAAGACGGTAACCTTGAAACACGACAGTAAAACATGAAAGCAAGACCACAAATCATAATAAAAGTTATCTTTCCCCTCCAACATCCAAATTTGTCCGAATATCTGGGCTGCTATAGTTAGTAACGTGAATGTTACCTGCATTCTCCACCTATCTCTAAAAAGAGAGCTTGCAGCGAGTGACATGCCAAGTTTCTTATCAGTTTAGGGCGAGTTGACGACTTCTGTGAAGTGGACCACCTAGATTGCGCGCATGCACTGACTTGATAAGTGGTTTATGTTATTGGTTTTCTTTCGCTCTCTTACTCATCTGCTTTCTCTGATATTTCGTATTTCATATTTTACTTTACATTAAATTTCGTTTGATGGTGTTTTTCATGTATTGATTAGTTATAAGTGATTTTTTCGTGAACGTTTGATTTTGCTTATTTCATTTAAATGACTGGTTTCTTAAGGTCATTGTTTATATATATAGACCGAACTGTTCACGACGAACAGCTTGAGGTAGCCTTAATAGTCTTGACATTTATAAATAATTTCTCACAGAAAAGGTTAGTTTTACGTTACGAACGTATTACTTTTTAATGATGAAAGTTACCTATTTCATTAAAGTATCTCTCTCTCTCTCTCTCTCTCTCTCTCTCTCTCTCTCTCTCTCTCTCTCTCTCTCTCTCATCAGAAAGATCTCGAGAAATTATCCAGAGTCAAAGGTAAGAAAATGAAAATTGAGTAATTACACTTCATCAGTTTTCATTTTCTTCTCTCCCCTACTCTCATATTGAAACATTGTGTACCATTCGTTAAAAGCTAACTCTTAATTGATATCCTTTTGGCTGGGTGCCTCACGATTTCCTTTGATAATTTTAAATGTGTTTAAATAGTTTACCTCAGCGTTAAAGCCAAAAGGACCTTTTTTGTATCCTTAAAGAAAGTTTGTAAGTTTTTCCTGCAGAGGCACGTAAAAATCTCATGGGATTTGAACGTTGTTTTGAATTTTCAAACTAAATTTCGTCTACAGACGATGGGCCCTTGTATCGAAGCACGGAAGCATTTATTTTTAGTTTTCTCCGTCTTGTTTGGTATGAAATCAGAAAGTGATAGAAAGGATTCGTTGGCGGCTTATTATTGTGATCAATCTGTGAATGTAGCGTAAAAGAATGCAAATTTATATATTAAAGCTATTGACGAAGGCTGAAATGAAATCAGTATGAAAATGTGGTCTACAAAACTGTCTTTTATGCATATGCCAAATCTATCGTACGAAATGTGATGGGTTTTTATTCTACATAAAATGCTTTTTTCCCCTAAAGTATTTTATATTTTCGTTAATTTGACATACTGAACTGGCCGAAATTTTAAATATTAGGAATAATACTGAACTGGCCGAAATTTTAAATATTAGGAATAAAACGTTTGCGATCTGTACATATGCATTTTTGATTCCACACTGAAGTCGTTCATGGTAACGTTATAAATCTTTCAGAATTATTATTAACAAGATTAGTTTTCTTTTATATCTCTGTCTGTCCATCTGTCTGTCTGTCTCTGTCCTAGTGATAGTTGTAACCTGTAATGCAAACAATACAGGTAAAATACGGAAAGGAAATAAAACTTCAGTCCCTCTCAACCCATGTCAAATTCTTTTGTATATATATTCTGAAGATTAGTTCATTATCACATTCCCCGTCTAGCACAAATTCTGGCCCTTTTTCGACAATTTTCTAGGTAAAAGATAATGTGTCATGCTTAAAATTATAGAAGGCAAGGAATGGATCGTGATATCTTTTCCTGTCCTTGAATGATATCGTATTCTGTTGTATATTCATACTTTATGTATTATACGTGAATACAGTTATGTAATATTAAAAACAGACTTTTCTGCATGAAGTCAGTTTATTTTCTGCTGACGGCATTTTCCCCACATAGTGATCTTTTGACATGCGGCGAGGGCACAAATTATTCAGCTCCCATCATATACTCTTGACATCTCAATTATTCACTGGGTTCCGAACCAAAAGTATTGAATACGACAGCGGTGAATAATTTACCAGAAGCAAACCAACCGATTCCTTTAAGGTTGACAAAAGTTAAAACTATAAAAGTTTTGCTGCGACAGCTATGTATTTTGTTTCACGATATGGTCCCTAGAATTTGAAAAGCCGTTTAAATTCTGAATTACTGATTTCCATATGGTAATCTGACTTATGAGATGTTATGCTCTGAAATGAAAGATAAAAAAATAATACCAGTATTAAATATAGTGAAATTTAAATTCAAACCATTTTGCTTGCAATTTTGCTTAGAGGCTTGTGAACAGTGAGGTTGAATTAATTCCATGCCATTAAATGCCACAAACTTTCGCATTGCTAATCGAATCACTTCCATATATCACGGATACCGCATTATGTCGTTTAAATGGTATCTTCCTTGATAAAAATCTTTTATGGAACTGAATATTTACTTACGGGTTTCGAATTTTGTTACTGCAAGACTTAACTGTAAACGACACTCAGTTAAACCAGGCAACGCGTATGAGTGGAATAGTACTTTTTTCGAAAAAACATATATCTTTATCAAGGAGTCTGCAGACATTCAACTTTATTGCGATTTCGACTTTTACTTTAGAGAAAAAAAATATCTATGCCACGGTGTGTGAAAAAGTAAGTCTTAACTTTCGGAATAATGTGTGGTACTCACATTATTCTAATTTTAACAGGCTATCATTTACATTATTACTATTTTTTATACGAATGAATAACTTTAGGATTGCAGAGGAAAATAGAAATTATTCAATTTAAGATTTCAAATAATTTTTCTTGCTATTCGAGCGAAAAAAGCAAAAACATTGCACATCCCAGGAAAGCCTCATTAGACAAGAGACAAACCTATCTCTTGGAGTACCACTTTTGAGACACTTTTGAGACGGGTGCTGTCTTATTGCATGAAGGCGTGAATTGTTTAGAGTTAAGGGGAGATCTCAAAATTGCTAGCAAAACACTGTTTCTTTACAGTTAAAATCTTTAATAATGATCCTATTAATTGTTGATTATTGATGGTCAAAGGATGAATTAGTATAGGTTGATAATCTGAAACAGAAATTGAATTATGTGTAAGGCCAAGTGTTCGACTGATTGAACTTTCGTTGCGGACTGTAACCTAGCACAGTAGAACAAACACACATTTCTGTTTTGTCTTGCAATTTGTCAGGAGAAATGTCAAAGGCAAAAGCACGTACCACCGCTTTTTATCTTTCGTAAGTTATTATGGGTTCTGGCAAAAGACTCTATGAGCCAAATTTGCCATTCAAAGCTTTAGTCCTGTTCGTGGCTGATTGTTTTTTGTTTTGTATTTGTAGAGACAGTCCGTCAAAATAAATGGAAAAACTTCTCGTACACCACTGTAACGCACTTATTCACTGAACCTTATTCTAGTGTGGTGTCCAATTTATGGGAAATAGGTTTACCAACACTAACACTGTATGTGAGGTATAGTGAGATGAATTTAAAAAAAAAATTCTTATACTATAATGGAACACATGAGAATAAAAGCGAAATGTTCTTCGGACAAGCTGCGAACTTTTTTTTTGTTTTCTGTAAAAGAAAACTATTGTTCCGGCTTTGTGTGTCCGTCCGCATTTTATTGTCCGCACTTCTTCTTTGCGCCCTCAGATCTTAAAAACTACTGAGTCTAGAGGGCTGCAAATTGGTATGTTGATCATCCACCCTCTAATCATCAAACGTCCCAAATTGCATCCCTCTAGCCTCAACAGTTTTTATTTTATTTAAGGTTAAAACTGGCCATTATCGTGCTTCTGGCAACGATATAGGATAGGCCACCACCGGGCCGTGGTTAAAGTTTCATGGGCCGCTGCTCATACAGCATTTTACCGACACCACCGAAAGATAGATCTATTTTCGGTGTCCTTGATTATACGCTGTAGCGGCTGTACAGGAAACTCGATTCCGGTGAAGAACCTTCGGCACATTGTTTACTTGTTTTATATGAGCAAACTCTGGTGACAGAAGGCAATGCCGCTAGGTCTTTATAAAAATTCTCTGTAAGATCTGACCAGAGAATCTACCAGTTTGAAATAATCACTCATTGGTAATTGGATTTCTCCGTGAGTTATTTACATGAGCCTCAAGAAAAGGTAACTGGCTTAAAGATAGTATATTTAAGAGGCCTTATTTCCTGTAATTTTTGGTAAACTTGTCCTTCGAGTGAGTTTTTTCTGTCTTTGGTAAGCATATATGCTATATGTTAAGATTGGTAGTCACAATAAACACCAATAGTTTTAGAAAGAACAGTTTTATATAGAACATTAATCAGATGAAAAAACTTGTACTGAAGTGTGAGGATACGTATTGTAAACAACAAAGGCTAGACGTTCTGAAGACTTGTCTATCCATTTTTGGGTAGCAACTGTGAATCAGAAGTAAATATTGCCCTCATGATTTCGCTGTCTCTTGAGTATTTCCCACTGATCTATTGTGAGGATTATTAACAGACCATTCCCTCTATGTACAATGCCCTCCTTTGAAAGCTGGAAGCTCTTTAGATAGAAACTTGACGTAGTATTTACACAGCATTTAGTATTATTCATAACCCTCTGCTGTTCAGTGATATTCAACGATTGTGTGGTGTCCTCCTGGCTGGCTCAAGAGATGTTGCCATGGAAACACATTGTCACTGTAGAGAGAGAAAATATCTTGGAGTTTCAGCTTTTTTCTTTTCTCGTAATACAAGACGAGCAGATTTAGTAGGAAAATGTTGTATCCAATTCTTCCTAAATCAAGACAGCAAATGTTGAAGAGGTGTGTCAGGGAATATCAACCTGAACTTGCAGTAGAAGACTTATATAAATAGAACTCAGCACCTGGTTGAAGGTAAAATTATTACTAAACACTAAGCTTATGGTCAGGATGTCTTAAAGGGACCACTGACAGTCATGAAGGATGGTTTCTTTACGTGATGAAAATGTCAAAATAGTAAACTTAACTGAAAATAAAACGGGCCATATCGGCTTTCGTATTCATAATTGGAGAACATTTCCTCGATGAGTTCATAATGGTACGTCTCAGTCATAGGTTCAAGGACACTGGCTAGGAATAATGATGATAAATTAACTGTATTCATGAGTAACAAATAAACCGATTACCTCATCGATTGTGTTTCATAGTGTTACTTAGTCGTTAGACCGAAAATAAACAGACAGTACGATAGTCGTTCATAAAATATAATTAGGTGGACATTTTCTATTCAAGAACATAACGTAAAATGTATAGCCACTGTTCAGCGTTTGAATAAATATTCCAAAATTATTTTGAATCCCGCGTTTAATTTGAAGGGTGGAGTAGCAATTGTTATTGATAAGAGTTTGGAT
Source organism: Macrobrachium rosenbergii (assembly GCF_040412425.1). NCBI lineage: Eukaryota > Metazoa > Arthropoda > Malacostraca > Decapoda > Palaemonidae > Macrobrachium > Macrobrachium rosenbergii. The sequence continues at coordinate 15,763,454 of NC_089797.1, read as the reverse complement.
GTCTACCATACCAAAGGAATAGGTTATTCACGTGAAACCTTTTTAATGGACTTCAAATTACAGTATCAGTAATCCACTGTGAGAGAGACAACAGACAGAGATAACCATAAACGCAAATAACTATGAATTTAAAGATTAACATATGTGATGTAATAAAGGACGTCATTGATACAATATTTAGTAACTTGAACAAACAACTCCAAGCATAGGAAATAGGAAGGGAGCGTGGTAACCAGGCGCAAAAGGGAAGGAAAGATAGAAGAGGTCGGTGTGGTTGTAAAACTGCAAGTGGTAACCGTTAGTGGAGTGACGTGTCTCCTTACCTCTTGTGATCTGGTCAGAAATTCGATAGAATTTTCAGGAGTTAGACTTGGGGAAAGGCGTCCTTAGTTTGCTTCGGTGTGCTTCGGCCCCTGCTGATAGCAGTATCCTTTACCAACTTGGTAGTGATGCTGAATGGCATCATCCTGAAAGCAACAGTCAGTTATCTAAACAGACAAGTTATGGTCATTCTGTAATATGAAGTATTATTTTATATAAATAAAATTCATGATTTTCAAACAGTTACATGGGTTTGGAAGGTACTTAATGGTCATTAGGTTGGGAACATTTCTAGACAGTATCTGATAACCTCTCCATCTTATGGATTGGGTTAGATTCTTCTTGTATACGAGTGTACCTATTACTAATAACGCATGCGTGACCAATTACCGATGCTCACCTCTCAGGACTAATTATTTGTTTTAGAATTTCTGTGATGCTGTATGCTTACGAGCATGCAATTTAATGTACATATACCGTACGTCTAGACATATATATTCAACTCTGGGAACACGGCCCTCTTTATATGTCGTGTATAGCCCTGGTCTGTGTGAACGATTAGCTTTATGAACGAAAATCATATCGTTCCATTTTCGCAGCATTATTATTATAATCTGGATTTTACGTCATATTTGGTTCCCCTTCCCTAATTCTCTTCCATATTTCATGCCGGGAGAAATCTGACCGAAATTGCCCTTAGACGGACAGAGAAGCTCGAAGCCAAGAAACGAGAGTCGGTGGCCATTCCCTCATTCGTGCCTTTGTGGCGTAATCCTCAAAAAGTTGTTGACCTTTTTTGCTCTCTGTTTGCGATTTCATTCGGAAATGAAAGCAAAAACCAGGATCAAAATGGCTTACAAGGGAGGCGCTGGAATTCAATAATGGTTATGAAAAGTTCGAATTACTTTAGGAAAGGAATTTTACGGAAAACCGCCGAATACTTGCGCTCGAATTTTCATATCAGAGGGAGTTGAGGCTTAATTGAATTCTGTCAGTAATAGCTCAGTGGCGGATGGTTTATTTTCCTTTCAAATTTTGTAGTTTTAATCAGGTGTAAGTTTCTAATATGATGATTTTTATAATCGGGAAAACACTCTTATGATTCGCAATGAATACGTTTATGTATATAACTTGTAAGATTTTCGCCCTGGTGAGCTGAAGTTTAATAATAAACAGGACAGCGAGAAGACCGGAAATCATTTCGTCTTTTTATTTACACCAACGTTTCGGGGATCCTTTCCCATCTTCAGGGCTGTAAACAGAATTAATTTTTACAGTATTAAAAAGTATGCTAAAATAAGCTAATAATTGTAAGAAATCTTGTTTTGTATATCAACGCACAGAGATGAAATCTTGCAAATACTTTTCCTGATACACACATGCATTATGATTTATCATTATTTTCAGACTGTTCCCTGGTTTTTCAGAAAGTATTCAGTGAACTATTCCAGGTGGTATATGATAGTTTTTCCTTCTTGTGAGTTTGATTCCTCTTGTTTATATATATATGTATATATATATATATAATTTATATATGTATATACATATAAATATATATATACTGTATATATATTTATTATATATACTTATAATTATATATATACATATATATATATATATATATAAATTTATATGTATATATAATAAATATATATACAGTATATATATTTATATATATATATATAAATTATATATATCTATATATATAATTTATATACATAAATTATGTATAAATACGTATATATATATTTATATATATGTACGTATATTTATTATATATGTATATATACATATATATATATATATATATATATATATATATATATATTTTTATATATATACATATAAAAATCAAATATATGTATATATATAATTTATATATATATATATATATATATATATATATATACACATATATATGTATATATATATATATATATATATATATATATATATATATATATATATATATATATATATATATAATGTATAATATTTAGTGTGTCAATGACGTTTGTTGTTGTGCCACGTGATAATTTAACAGTAGTAATGTACTTGTATATACATATTAATGGTAACTCGCAGGGGTAACATAACGACGTTCGTATCTATGGACTAATTATTTGTTTTATAATGTCCGTGATGGAATATGCTTACGAGTGCCCATTTTAATATGCATATACACCCATAAACTCATATCTCCGATTCAGGGAATATGACTCTGTAGATCGTATAATTACCTTCATCTATATGAATGATTGGCTTTGTAATCGAAATGCATATCGTTAAATTTTCGTAGCTTTATTATTATCTGGAGTTTACCCTCGTATTTGGTTCCCCTTCTCCAATTCTCTTCCGCATTTCATTCCGGAAGAAATCTGAGCGAAATTGCCCTTAGGCGGACAGAGAAGCCCGAAGCCTGTAAACGAGAGTCGGTGGCCATTCCTTTATTCATGCCTGTGTGGTCTAATCCTTAAAAAGTGGTTGACCTTTTCGCTCTCTGTTTGCAATTTCATTCGGAAGTGAAAGCAAAAATAGGATCAAATGGCTTACGAGGGAGGCTCAGGAATTCAATAATGGCCATGACAAGCCGTAGCTCTTTGAAAAGTTCGAATTACTTTTGGAGAGAATTCTCCGGAAAACCGCCAAATGCTTACACTCGAATTTTCATATTTCACGTAGTTCGAGCTTAATTGAATTCTGTCGGCAATACTTCGTGGAAGGATAAATTATTTTCTTTTCATGTTTTGTAGTTTTTCATCAGCTGGCAATTTTCAAAATGACTTGATATAATATGCGAAATACTTTTTATAAATAGCATTGAGTGCGCGTCGGTAAGCACGCACTGATAGTTGAATGCAAATACATTATACTGAAGCACGCATACTTAAGATTTTTCACTTAAAAGCGATTGTAAATTGATCTATATATCAATCTGTTTACAGATGAATTCTAATAAAAAGTAGTATTGAAGGTATTAAATTTCAGTTTTTAACAAAGTTTTTCAAATTTTCAGAGTTTCTTTTTTTGGCCAGTAGGTTTATTCTTTTTTATTTCTCTATGCCATTCTTAGAAGACAGGTATTTTTCCTTTCAATCATTTCATATTCTGTTCCGAAGGAGAAATTATCGCTAAACGACATCTTGTCTGCAGGCTATTATTTCTCTTGCATATACCCATTGATGCTAATTCGTAGGTGTAGCCAATTGACGACTATCACCTCTGAGGACTAATTAGATGTTTTGTAATGTCTTTGATGTTATATGTTTACAACAGCACTCCCATATCTATGCACATGTAGTTATACTCATATTCGACTGCGGGTACGTGATCCTATTATGTGAACCATTCCCTTTAATAATCAAAATCCATATCATTCCATTTCCGCAGCTTTACTGTTATCAGGACTTTTACCCTTGTATTTGGTTCCCCTTGCCCAATTCTCTTCCGCATTTCACTCAGGGAGAAATCTGACCGAAATTGCCCGAGGCCAACAGAGAAGCCCGGGACCTGGAAACGAGAGTCGGTGGCCTTTCCTTATTAATGGCTCTGGCCTAATCCTTAAAAAGCCGTTGACCTTTTTCGTTCTCTGCGATTTCATTTTGAAATGAAAGCAAAAGCTGGATCAAATGGCCTGCGAATGAGGCTCAGGAATTCAATAATTGTCATGACAAGCCGTTGTTCTTTGAAAAGTTCGAATTACCGCGAAATACTTCCACTCGAATTTTCATATCCGAGGTAGTTGGGGCTTAATTGAATTCTGTTGGCAATAGTTCAGTGAGGGATGAATTGTTTTCCTTTCCAGTTTCTTAGTTTTTTTTTTTTTATCTGCTGGCGATTTTCAAAATGACTTGATATAATCTGCATAATACTCGTAGATTCGCAGTGAATGCATGTATGCATGTCAACGCACACTGACAAAAGCTTGAAAATACTTTACTGGCTCACACATACATTATGATATATCAGTTAAAAATGATCATCTATCTATCTATCTATCTATCTATATAGATGGATAGATTTTACTAAAGGGCAGTATCAACGATATTATTAGATTTCGTTGTTCACTAGGTTTTTATATACCTCTTCCGGCAGATATTCGGTTTTGGTCAAAAGGTGCGTTCCTGTTCGGTTATCTTTATTTTATTCTAAAAAGACTACTGCGTTCTTTTCTGAACTATTTAACATTTTTTGCTCAAGTAGTAAACATCACTCTGATTTATTTTACTTGTCAGGCTATAAATTTATACCAAAACCATTAGTAGAAGATCGAAGTATAAAGTGTGAAATAGGTATTCTCGTCAAATTCTGGAAATTAGCTGCAGCTCATTCAGTCTTCTCGCTTCAGGGCATCAGTGAGTGGGAGGGATATTGAAATAGTCTTCTTCATATGCTGAAAATATAGCCCCACTGATACAAGAGATTACTAGTTTTTAATGTTTGGTACGAACATCCTCTCCTCTGTCTGGAAATATGATTTAAAACACGTTATATCAATTGACTTATTTTAGTATTATTGTCTTCTCTTATATAACGCATTAAAAAAATGCACACACACACACACACACACACACATATATATATATATATATATATATATATATATATATATATATATATATATATATATATATATATATATATATATATATATATATATATATATATATATATATATATATGTATATATATATATATATATATATATATATATATATGTATATGTATATATATATGTGTGTGTGTGCATGTGTGATCGCATTTTTCAATATATTATAAAAATGAAGACAGTGGTAGTGCCGTATTCATACATTAACTCCTAAATCCTAGATGTGCCTCTGTGCAGAATACTGTACTTCCACCTCATTAACCATCACATGGGGATCTCCAACAACGCATTGGAGCACCCTAGACACCATGTGTCATTTACCTTTAACTTGCACACAATCTTTAACTCCTTGGGTATTGAGGCCATTCCTTCTCAATACTTCTTTCACTCCATTATTCCTGCGCTTTGCTCACCAACTTCCCCTTCTCCCTCCAACCGTTGCCACGTTGTACACTCCTTTCACCAATTTATCATCCTGTATTCTTTCTACATGACCGAAGCATTTCAAAACACTTTGATTCGTCGTTTTACCCACATTGACCTTAGCAATATTTCTATAAAATTCTATATTACTCGTCCTTTCAGTCCTTCTTATTCGATATTTCTCGCCCTTTCAGTCCTTCTTATTCGCTGTATACTAATTTTTCATGTGTACTTAACTTTCCCACTTCCCTTTCATTAAGGACACTTGTCCCTTTCATTAAGGACACTTGTCTCAACAGTCTCTTCATACTGCACATTCTAACCCTGGGTATGAAGGCATTCCAGTACTTTTCCAAATCTTTTGCACACACAATCCCACACTCCTTGCTGTCAAATTTACTTATAAATGCCTATAAAGAATTAACTGCTTTCATTCTTCCGCCATCCATATTAACATTTAGTACTTCATCTTTTGAGTATCAACTGCGCCTCACAGCTTAACACACATTTATTTCCAGCTTGCTTCTCTTTCAAACACTTCCAGATTCTTTCACTACTGTCTGCAGTTTCTCTTCACTATCCGTAATCAGCATGGTATCATCTATAGACATTGGCCATTTATACCACATTCACAACACACTATCGTATTCCATAAATTTGGATTTACTTATTTGCCCATCCAAGACTTCTAGTTTCACTCCATTCATAAAGTTATGAAACAGCTCTTGATACAAAACATATCCCAGGTTTACAGTAAATCACTCTCTCGTCTACATATTTTAACAAGCTTTCTTTTCAGTCTCAAAACTTTAAATAAGTCATCAGCTTATCCTCCATATAATACATAATTATCGCACTCCACACTTCATCTTTATCAGTTCCAATATATGAAACACATAGCATTACACTTTACTTTCACGGTGTTCACATTGCTATTTCGTAACAAATACCTTCGCACAGCAGTTTCATAAGGAATACTTGATCCACATACACTCTTCTTTTATCTAGAACCACACTGTTACTTTGCCGCTAGCCCTCCTGTCATCTGTTTTACTTCATCAAATTCTTATCAGACCTCTCTATCACCTTTACATTTATTCAAAGGAAAATTGAATCACTTATTCCTCTGGAACATTCCATCAATCACACATTCGCTGGTGTACCACAGTGCCTCACTTGTAATCGCATCAGCTTTTGATGTGTTCCCATTAATGGAGCAGCAGAATAACAGTTTTTGTGTCCCTCAAAGCTTCTGCCTTGAAGATAAAAAGAGGTAGCCTACTGGGAGATGCAGAGTTGTTGCTAGAGAGTTGTGGGTTCCACGTGGGCTTTAACCCTTTAAGTAAATAAAATAATGACTGTCAGAAAATAAAATCATATATATATATATATATATATATATATATATATATATATATATGTGTGTGTGTGTGTGTGTGTGTGTGTGTGTATGTATGTATGTATGTATATACACATACAGTATATATATCTCACATTCATACCCTGGTTGATTTCATGTGTTTCTATTCGTTACGTAACGTTTTATCACTTTTTTTTATTTTTATCAAGAATATCTTGGAATACGAATAAGTTTTCAAACTAAATAAAAGCATGTTGATACAGAACACCGATATATTAAACTACATGCATGTAGAAATATATCGCTCGAACGTACACGAAGTAAACTTTTAGTATCTTTTCCGACAACAGCCTCTGCCTTTCTTTTTTTATTATACCCTAACTCAGTTAAGGTAGGACTTAACAGAGGGCAATTCTCCCTACAGCTTTGAAGAGTAAAAGTTTTTGGGTACAGAGGAGAGAAAGAATAGGTGCTTTTATTCTTTTTCTTGGGCTATATTGGACAAATAGCAATTGCTAAGATTGAAAATGTAAACAATGTTAGGTGATGCAGAGTTTGGATCGCTTGCAACGGAATTCCAGAAATTATCTTAAATAATCAGGAAATGTTTGTGTTCTTTCCGTGGTCGTATTCTAGCATTATTCAAAAGAAGTTTTGATATTATCCCGCTAGGTAGAATGTGTTCTAATTAATATTCACTAATTCTAAATTTGATAGGGAAATATGGGTCTCTTTCTCTTTATTTCTAAGATTTAATTTAACTTTGATGTGTACTTATATGGCGTGACTTTCTATGAATATTTAATAGTCAAATATCAAAAGCCGATCAACAAAGTTATCTTTGTTGACTTTCTTATCATATTAGCTCTAAAAATTTGATACTACCTGTGAAGTTACAAATTATTTATTGTACATAGGTAATGTATCGTTATGTATCGTCTTTTTCTTTTAGGAAGCTAAAATGTGGGTAAAATCAATCTCTCTCTCTCTCTCTCTCTCTCTCTCTCTCTCTCTCTCTCTCTCTCTCTCTCTCTCTCTCTCTCTCTCAGTTCAATAAAACTGAAAACAGAAGATGTTTAGCAATTTACGTCAAGCACGCGAAGTCTCGGCGAAGAAAGTAATGATGACAGCTATGCCATTTGTCAGTGTCATTCTTACAAGACATCTTTGCTTTTAACTTGGTTAAAACATACACACGCACACACACAGACTGTCCCTCTTTAGAAGAATTATTTTCCACATCCGTGAATGTACAGGTTAGGCACCAAGGCAAACAAAAATGTTTTTCAAAATGTAACAGACTTTTTGGTTCTGCCATTTTCTTGATGATCATAAATAAATATATGAACTTTTTTTTTTAACATGAAGTCTTTCACATATCAACGGGTGGCTCCCAAGACAGGAAAGGACAGTGATCATTTACGCAGTCGCACCTGAACTGCTGAATCGTGGATGGACTCCATATAAAAAAGAACTTCCACGTCACTCGGCTCAAACACGTACACAGGAGTATCATTAAGAACATGTCGAACCCCTTATACGCACAACAACATTCATTTATTAACACTCTCCCTTCCTGGATGTTGAGACCTCTCCCTCCCAAGTCCTCTTGCACTCCATCTATCCATCCCTTTCTACTTGTTTCTCTCCTTTCTTCAAACACTTCCGAATTTTTTTCCCTTTCTTTTTTGGTCGACCTGTTATTTATTCGTAGGAGCGTAAATATCTGACGTGACATCATCGCTCAGATATTTTCGTCTCTTGAACAAAAACGTCAAAGACCTTAACAGATGTGACGCCAGGTAACCTGCGAATATAATACTAAAGAGAACATTTTTAATAACTACCAGTTACATTTGTTTCAGCGGTTGGATGGAAGGATAATCTGTTCTGTTATATCGTACCGAATTTCCTTAAATGCTCGTTTGTGCTCTTTTTCAAAGAGGTCCAGCATTAAACAAATATGAGCGAAGGTGATGATGAACTTAAGAACAGCTTTTCTTTCTTTTTAATTTTTTTTTTAGATAAGGCAGAATGCGAAGACCTCTGTTTAAATGACAAGAACATACAGTGGTTGAACAAATGTTTTTAAATGGCTTTTTTATAAGCCCAAACACAAAGACCCCTTGTTTAAATGATAAGAGCATATAAGGATTTAACAAATTTTAAAATTGACTTTCCTTATGATTCCAAATACGAAGACCCCTTGTTTAAATGAAAAGAACATACAGTGGTTTAACTAAATTTTTTAACTGATTATTGTGTATAATTCCAAATACGAAGACCCCTTGTCTAAATGATAAAAACATACAAGGTTTGAACTAACGATTAACTATATAATACATACCTCCACGGACATCATTCCACTTTACTAACGTGAAGAGAAATCATTGGCCTAAAAGAAAGGACGAAAGAAAAACTGATATCGCTGGAAGAAAGAGCAAAGAACCAGAAGTGTTTATCTTGCCCCGGGTGACTGATAAAAGGCCCTCCAAGAACTACGCTCACTTGTCATGAAAGCACTTGGAATGCAGAATATTTTTCCTCATTTTTCTTCTTTTCCTAGAGGATAAAAATAATTGCATGCGCAGTCTATATATATATATATATATATATATATATATATATATATATATATATATATATATATATATATATATATATATATATATATATATATATATATATATATATATATATTACATACACACATGCATACAAACATATATATGTATACATATATGTGTCTATGTGTGTATATATATATGTATATATACAGTATATACATATATTATATATATATATATATATATATATATATATATATGTGTGTGTGTGTGTGTGTGTGTGTGTGTGTATAGACAAAATTCCGTCATTTACAAAACAAAAATCACCAAGAAAGCAAGCAGTGTAGGAACAATTCGTATAGTACTTACTGTCTCATAAACCATTACCAAATTAGAAAAATTCCTCAAGAATAAAAAGAAACTCGTTTTCGCAAACAAGGAATTAATCACCACTAATATCTAAAGAGAGAATTTGTACCTTTAAAAGTATTTAGATATCTTCGCAGCATTGTTTTTTCCTCTCTCCCGTTCTTTCAAAGGCAATGGCTCCTTACTTTGGCCCGGTAGCTCGATGGGAGAGTCCAATATTGAGTGTGCATTTTCAGTTCGTGATAAGCCTTCCTGCGAAAAAGTAATTACGCTAATTAAAGACAGCAACGAGAAAGTTTGATGTCAATTCGTCACTTTTATATAACCATAGAAAGAAATACGCATCTAACATATATCACCCACGTAGGGGGATAGTGCCTTCTGTGTACCTCAAGCGGCGTACTGAGGTTGTTTGCAGTGTCCCTCCGACCCCTAGCTGCAGCCCCTTTCATTCCTTTTGCTATACCTCCGTTCATATTTTCTGTCTTCCATTTTACTTTCCACCCTCGCCTAACAATGAATGACTTCATAGTTCCCAGCGGTGAGCCTTTGGCCTAAATTGTATATTCCAATTCCAACACGTATCGCACTTAAATCGCCCTTGTGTATGTTCTGTTCCATGTTTAAATGAATGACGAAAATGATAACTAAAAGACTTTATACGATTTTATGTGTAAAGCTCAGAGAGATAGTAAGGAGAAATCTCAAAGCGAACTAAACAAAGGATCACAAATATTCGTCAGAAAAATAAGGTTCCCTTCAGCTCTTGTGCACCCTGTTAAGAAAGGCAAGGGTTAAAAAGTTGCAGGAATTTGCCCAGAGGCCGCCTGAGATTGAGTGAGATTATTCCATTCATGCATCTGGCTGATGTTAACAATATATAATCCAGGATATTATTTTATTCTGCAGAAAGCCTGTTCTTTACACACTCTTTCCTGATTTTATTAGTTTAGATATGATTCCTACTTCGCGTACTTCTAAGTCTTGTTATCTAAGTAAGCCTTATTAAGTGCATTAAAGAAATCCCTATAGAAGGTTGTAATTATTTACATGAAGAATAAAAGTTATACTGATTTTACGTTAAATATGGTAATATATCACACCTGGGTTTTAAATGTCCATGTGCTCATTTTGAATTATCTGCAATATATTATTATATGTATTTTTGCATTTTCCCGGTAAAACTGGCTGTCACAAAGACTCGTGTGCACAGATGGTAGTGAAGCAGATAATGCTTTTTGGGAGATTTTTCCTATAGTAATTTTACCTATCTGCCATTCTTTATACAATACTTTAAAATTATGTTAAAGAGGTTAACAAAGAACTATGCACATCAATAACTCAGTAAATATAGAGTGGATCGCAAAGTTAATGTAGATGATGTTGATGGTTGTAAATATAAAGTTAATAATGGCATGCTGTAAATCTCTGATTTACGTAGTTATGTAAAACAGAGAGTATTGTAGCGAAGTTACAGCAGGCACCGTAATAAGCTCTTAATTTTTCGAAGTCCCAGTTTTTTAAAGCGGGATTTCTTTTTAAAACCTATGGATTAGAGAATGGGAAATCGTCGAAACTTCTGATATTTAACAAGCTGATCGAAAAGGTAATTGGTCATTCAGGCGAATGTGCTTAGTGGATTTCATAAAAACTGAAATATCTCAAGAGCTTCCAAATATGACAATTGACCGCTAAAAGACGGAAATCATTGGACTCTAAAGTGTTGCTATTTCAAATTCTCGTTCAGAAATTATCATTCTAATAGCAGCTTCTGAGGTGAAGAGATGATTGCAGGATAACTGTTATTATCATTACAACGGACAAGGCAAAACATCTGTGTAAAGACATATTCTCTCTCTCTCTCTCTCTCTCTCTCTCTCTCTCTCTCTCTCTCTCTCTCTCTCTCTCTCTCTCTCTCTCTCTCAGGGCTTAATAAAGGTAGCATGCAAACGAGAGTGTTCCCGTCATATTCAACTATCTCTGTTGCTTTTTAATTTGTATCTGTTTTCCAGATACAATTGCTCGATTGCTTCTCTTCCCCGGGTAAATGACTGTCAAGAACGGTTGTGGAATAAAACAATTATTCCTTCCATGTCTGTGCAGTAGAGCTGGCAGCTACGCTTATTAACCAGTTTGCCGGGACCACTCCTTTCGTTGATTCCTCCCAAACTGTTAAAGAATAAAAGCTGAATGCGGTGAAGTTATAGTAAGTTTGACTGCACTTAAGAAGATATTCCGCAATTTCTTCTGAACTATTCATTTATTGTCTACGTATTCTGTAACTTTTATCTGATATGCATTTGTTTACTATTGGTTATGTTTCTCATTCCATTAAATTATTAAATTATTTTTGTATATGAAAACAATTCGACTGCATCTATTTTCCTGCTTTATAAAACCTGCTACAAAAGCATGTGTTTAAAGTTTAAGAAGTTACTGTGAAAGTTCTAGTTTTATTCAGTTGTCTGTGGCATGTTGTGTCCCGTCTGTAAACTTAGATTTTGTGAATTAGGGCATTATATGTGTTTACGACTCTATATTGATGAACATCAGTCTATCTTCATAATTCATGTCATATCTAGACACCAACCGTCGATGTAAATTTGAAGGCTTTTGATGGTTAATGTTGAAGATTTCATGTCGTTCTCTCTCTTCCTTCCAATATAACAAACGAATATCGAAACCTCTTCCTAAAGTCAGTCTCGCTTAAGCCTACCTCAGAAGACTGAAGAGTCGCGTACAGAAACTCATTATAAGCGAGCCTGATGTAGTCTCGGTTAAAAACCCCTTTGGATCTTGTAATGTAACCCACGTTCGTTACATTTCCTTTACATTCCCCTTTCACTTTTGTGCTCTGTAAATTACTTTTTCTCTCTCGCCCCGGGGACATAGGGTTAGTTGAGGTCTATGTCTCATTAACGCAGGCGGCCAAAGAGACATGAAGGGCGCTTCATCCCCCCCATTGCTTAAGGGAGAATTTCTCTTGGGGTTCGTGTTCTCTCAGTTCCCATTTCTGACATTTCGGAACGTATACAAAGCACTAAAAATATTTTTAATCAGAATTTAGTCTGATTCCGTGTCCAACCTCAGTTGCTCAGTTAAAGCCATAAACCTGGTATTGTGACACTGGAAAATATGGAAAGGAGAAATATTCCTTAAAAGAAATGTTCCAAAAAGGACTCACAGCCTTGTATGAGTTTTATTTTCAGTTAAGCGACCAGGTGCCTGCTCACTGTGACAAAGAATCGGGATGAAAATTTATGATTGCATTTCAATATCTATTTATGGATATTAAAGAAAAATATTTACAAATAGCTTATTTGAAGACGTTTCCATGTTAATTTAAAAACTTTTTCTAGTTGATTAAGACTGAAGGGTCATTCACTAAAAGTACTTCGGTGACATTCTATAGTCATGTCGGCCCGAAGGTACTCCGAACTTGTCTTTCGACCGGAACTTAACTTATATAAACCTAACTTGATTTAAGTTGACGTAACATAATCTTACATAGTGGCCAATATATTAAAAACCATATTGATCTGGTGACGACATGAATTGCTTCCCTTCAATTAAAGTCTCCATGATGAAGAAAGTTCACCCTTAACTCCTTAACAGCTCACCTTGAGGGACGTGGTAACTATTGATATCCTGGAATTTATCACGAATATCTGTGGATGCAACTTTTTATCACGGTTATGGTCTCACTCGAACTTCTTAGCCCTTGAATGACCTGAGCCAACTCGAGTCGACTTTGTTGCATTACGACACATCTTTTTCAAATCAAGTTTCTTTCATTTAGTCTACGGTTCATTTTTTAAACCCTAACTGATGGTAGCTTTAGCAGTGGAATGGACTCCCTTTTAATGGAAACCTACCTTAGACTGTTTAGGTCCGGTAACATCGAGATGACGCACAAAGTTTCTTTTGTAAAGTGATGTCAGTTCTGGGAGGAAGGTGGGGAATGTTATATTTTCAATTCTATATTAACACGAAAGTGGGGATATGTATGTACGTCTAGCGAGTATTTATGAAGGATTTATTCTTAAGTATCATGGTTGATGCCGTAAAAACTCTTTTTCTTTTCATCGAAATTAGCCAGCCATGCTTTTACATAGCGAGCAAGAACAGCTCCGCTTTGGAAACTTACGGATGTAAGTCATTGTTATCTTTGTTTAGTTTTGCTAAGTAATCATAAAAGGATTATACTAATATAATACCACAACCACAAAATACAGTATTTCAAAACAACGTTATTAACTCTATAATAAAAAGATCACTTTTAGTTTTCTGTAAAAGACAGCTATTTAGATGGCTGTTTGTCTGTCCGTCCAAACTTTCTCTATCCGGCCTCAACTCTTAAAAACTACCGAGGCTAGACGGCTGCAAATTGATATGTTGATCATCCACCCACCAATCATCAAACGTACCAAATTGCAGCCCTCTAGCCTCTAGTAGTTTTTATTTTATTTAAGGTTAAAGTTATCCATGATCGTGCGTCTGGCACCGCCTAGTGCCAACAACACAGGCCACCACCGGACCGTGGGCAAAAAGTTTCATGGGCCGCGGCTGAGAGTTTCATAGGCCGTGGCTGAGAGTTTCATTCAGCATTATACGCTGTACAGAAAATTCGATTGCCCCGAAGAAACTTACGGCGCATTTTTTACTTGTTTACCTAATGTCTATAATGACACAGGAGAGAGCCACGATCCGGACGAGAAAAGTTCTGCACGCTTAAATCTAAATTTGGTCCAAAATATATCTTAATTCCAGAGAGAATTAGTTTCCAGCAGTAAGTCTTCACCTTTGGTGCATTGACTTCTTCGTCGCTGAATGGCTGGTTTGATTGGGAGATAAAATTGCCCTCTTGGTTCTGATTTCTTTGATGGAAAGGTGTTAAGACCTTTCGTTTAATGAAAATGATTTCCGTGGCATTCAGTTTTGATTCGTAACCGATATGATTTGTTTTTTAATACATACACATGATAGGGTAAAGTTCAAAGGTTAATCAATGAAATTCCTAGTAAGGGAAACATCAAATACACGTAGTTTTCTCTCTCTCTCTCTCTCTCTCTCTCTCTCTCTCTCTCTCTCTCTCTCTCTCTCTCTCTCTCTCTCCACACACACAATCGTATTATGGCTATGTTTCATCTTTTCCAAGAATTTTAGGATCTAACAATTTTTTCGACTGGTAAATACCAGTATACATATGCAAATGAATGCTGTTTTTTTTTTTTTTGACATAATACAGGAAAATCGCAATCCCACATGAAGGTTTACCGTACCAATGTCTGCAGCTGACGTCAGTGGGGGGATATCCCTGTTTTTAACAATATCCATAGAATTTTATTAGTAGTTTGTAAAAAGAAATATTTAAATCACCATCTTTATTCCTGTAACAGATTAAATTACAGTGTTTATTCTAGCTAAAAATAAAAAACTTTGATATAATTTTTTTTTGAGAAAATTGGAAATTCTGACGTGCTTAAATTTACAAATAGAAAATATTTGAAAACTATAGATTTAGGATAAAGTGACGTTATAAGTGTTTTATTGTTTCTTCGAAATGATAGTCACGAACATTCATTTTACAATAAATATATCGTAATATGTGATAATATTATTCAGACGCAGCTGATATTGCATCACCTTATTTTAATCTCAGCTATATAATAATTGCTAATATATGCATATGTTAATCAATACAATTCCTTGTAAGCGAAAAACAAAATACTCTCTCTCTCTCTCTCTCTCTCTCTCTCTCTCTCTCTCTCTCTCTCTCTCTCTCTCTCTCACAGGCAAATTAATACTACTTTTACAGGCGAATGGATGCACTAATCGTTACGAGCATCTTAGATCTGTCTTGAGATTTTTGAGATAACACTATATATCCTTTAGAAAATGCCAGTATATATATATATATATATATATATATATATATATATATATATATATATATATATATATATATATATATATATATATATATATATATATATATATATATATATACTGGCATTTTATGTGTGTGTGTGTGTGTGTGTGTGTGAGAGAGAGAGAGAGAGAGAGAGAGAGAGAGAGAGAGAGAGAGAGACCTTACCTTACCTTACAGACCTTACAGTTCGTTCGGGTTGCCCCAGGTCCCTCAGTGTGAGGCACCTTTGATGTCTACCAGAGAATTGCTAACGCATCTTCCGGTATATTTTGCATCTTCCAGTCTTGGATGGTCTGGGATGCATCTTAGATATTTGTCCAGCTTATTCTTAAACACATCTACGCTCACTCCTGTTATGTTCCTCAGATGAGCTGGTAGCGCATTGAATAGACGCTGCATTATCGATGCTGGTGCGTGTGTGGATTAATGTCCTGTGTGCTTTCCTTAGTTTTCCTGGTATAGTTTTTGGCACTATTAATCTACCTCTGCTTGCTCTTTTTGATATTTTTAGCTCCATGATGTTTTCGGTAATTCCTTCTATCTGTTTCCATGCTTGGATTACCATGTAGCGTTCTCTTCTCCTTTCAAGACTATATAAATTTAAGAATTGTAGTCTTTCCCAGTAGTCAAGGTCCTTAACTTCATCTATTCTAGCTGTAAATGACCTTTGTACATTCTCTATTTGTGCAATATCCTTTTGGTAGTTTGGGTACCATATTATATTGCAATATTCAAGTGGACTATGTACGTACGTTTTATAAAGCATAATCATGTGTTCAGCTTTTCTTGTTTTGAAGTGCCGGAACAACATTCCCATTTTTGCTTTGCATTTTGCCAATAGAATTGCTATTTGATCATTGCATAACATATTCCTATTCATCATCACACCAAGGTCTTTAACTGCTTCCTTGTTTGTGATTGTCTCATTATTAGGTCCTTTATATGCATATAGCATTCCTACTTTATCACCATAGTTCATTGATTCAAATTTATCAGAGTTAAATACCATCCTATTTATCTCTTCCCATTTATATATTTTGTTTAGGTCTCTTTGTAGCGAGTTCCTATCTTCATCACAAGCAATTTCTCTACTTATTCTTGTGTCATCTGCGAAACTTCTTACTACTGAGTCCTTAACATTACTGTCTATGTCTGCAATCATAATCAAAACAGCAATGCAGCTAACACCATACCTTGTGGTACACCGGATATTACCGTAGCTTCATCCAATTTCTCATCGTTTGCAATCACTATCTGTTTTCTGTTTTAAAAAATTCTTTTATCCATCTTTCTACTTTGTCAACAATGTTATGTTTTCTAATTTTTTTCGCTAATATATTATGATCTACCTTGTCAAAAGTTTTTGCAAAGTCTAGGTAAACCACATCTGTATCTTTTTCATTTATCATATTTTTATATATGCTTTCATGGTGGACTAACAGTTGGGTTTGTGTACTTTTTTCCGGTACAAAACCATGTTGTCCTATATTGAACAATCTATTTTTCATTAAATGTTTCATTATATTTTTTTCATTACCCTTTCATATACTTTCATAATATGAGATGTCAGACTCACAGGCCTATAATCACTTGCCTCTAGTCTTGAACCACTTTTGAACGTAGGAGTAATATATGCTAATTTATGCTCATCATAAATCTTGCCTGTATCTATACTTTGTCTTAATAATATTGCTAGCGGCTTTGCGATTGAATGAACCACTTTCTTTAACAATATGGCAGGTACGCCATCTGGTCCTGCTGCTGATCCATTTTTAATTTCATTAATAGCCTGCACAATATCGGCTTCTGTAATATCTATATCCGATAAGTATTCAATATTTTCATCTCTTATTTCTGTATCATTATCTTCATTGTCAATTCTAGGTGTAAATTCACTCTTATATCTTTCTGCTAATATGTTACATATTTCCTTTTTTTCATTCGTTAATCGCCCTTCAATTCTTAGAGGGCCTATTTCTACTCTTATTTTATTCATCTTTTTTGCATATGAATAAAAATTTTAGGGTTTTGCTTGATATTTTGTAGGGTCTTTTCTTCTAGGTTCCATTTTTCATTTTCTTTTGATTGTATAATCTTTTGTTCTGCATTTTCTATCTTACTTTTTAGTTCCATCACTTTCCATGCATTCTTTTCTTTTGCAAGACCTTTTTTCCACTTTCTGATTTTCTGGAACAAGATCCTTCTGTCTCTTGGAATTCGTGACTGATGTTTACTTTTTTTTCTTCGGTATATATTTTTCCACTATTTCCTCTAATATTTTATATAATATATCGGTATTTACCTGTATAATTTCACTTACAAATATGTTTTCCCAGTCTTTGTTTAATTCTTCATTTATTTTTGACCAATTTATATTCTTACTATAGAAATTGTATTTTCCATATACTTCCCATTTTTTCGTCTCTTGCTTTTCTCTGTTTCCGTGTGCTTTAGAACGGACTGTTAGTTCTATGACATTATGGTCCGAAATACTCGTGTTATATACTATTATTTCTTTAACATAGTTCACCTCATTCACAAATACTAGGTCTAAAATATTTTCCTTTCTTGTTGGCAGGTGATTTATTTGCTGAATGTTATGTTCTAGTAGTATATCTAATAGCTTTTCAAATTGCCTCTTATCTTCTGCGCTACCATTGCTCTCTTTTTTATATGTATAAATACAACCACAGTCTCCTATTCGTTCTTTCCATTCTACAAAAGGAAAGTTAAAGTCTCCGGATAGGAGTATAGTCCAGTCCTTGTGATTTCTACATATTTTATCCAATTTGTCAATTATTATATCAAACTCTTTAGTATTAGGGGGTCTGTATATTACAATGTTCACTAATTTTTCAGATTCAAATTCTACCGCTATTAATTCACATTCTGTGTTACTATATTTCTCACAGATTTTTCCTTGATTGGCATCTCTCCCATATATCGCGGTTTCCCTTGATTTCTATTTTTCTATCTGATCTATAAGTTTGGAAACCCTTTATCTGGTCATCATTACCAGTCTCTTGGGAATACCAGGTTTCACTTATATTCAATATTTCTATTTTTTTATTTTGGGTTAGTTCTTCTAAGAACTCTATCTTTCTTTTCGAGTTACTTGAAACTAAACCCTGCGCGTTCATCACTATGATGGTTTGCGTATTATCTCCATTATCTGATATGGGTAATAATAAGGATTTTCCCATGTCTCTTTCCTGTTCTGATATGTTGATCTTTTTTTCATTTCCAGAAATTCGTACATTAAAAAATCCAAGTTTTCCATTATATTTGATATTCCAGCTTCATATTTATTCATTTTGTGCATAAACCTGCATTTATCTCCATATCTGCACCATCCCCTAGCATCATAGATACATTGCTTATTCCTTGTGCTATATCTAGGTGCTGACATTTCATAATGTGTTGTTGGCTTGCTTTTTGCCTTCATCACATGATCTTTGTTCCTTTCTTTATTTGTTTCATTTTTACCATGAGAGAGAGAGAGAGAGAGTATTTTGTTTTTCGCTTAACTAGGAATTCCATTGATTAATATATATGCATATACATATATACGTACATGCATTTAGCATATATATATATATATATATATATATATATATATATATATATATAAATATACATATATTTATATAATATACATATATATATACATACAAACACACATATTTATATATATATATACATATATATACATATATATATACATATATATACACAACCATACATATTTATATATATATATATATATATATATATATATATAAATATATATATATATATATATATATATATATACATATATATATATATATAAATGAATACTGTTATCTTTTTCTGACTTAATACAGCAAGTCGCATCCCGCTTGAAGCTTTACCGTACCAAAGTTTGCTGGTGACGTCAGTGGGGAATTGCCCCATTTTTAACAAGATTCATAAGATTTTATTTGCAGTGTATAAGGAAAAAATTGAAAATTTTAAATCACCATATTCCTGTAACAGCTTAATTCACGGTGTTATTTTATTAAAAACAAAAGCTTTGTGATACATTTTTTCTTTGGGAAAATAGTATATCCTGACAGTGTGGAAATTTACACACTTTTCAGGAGTTTGCAAACAGAAAATATTTGAAAACTGTATATTTTGAATCTACGGGCATTATTTTGTTTTATCTTATTTTTCGAAATGATTACCACTGTCATTAGCTTTACAATAATTATATGGTAACGTTTGAAGATATCATTCAGATACCTGGTATCAATAAATAATCTTATTTTAATCCCCATTATATATAATAACTTTTAAGTACTTTGCTTCTTAATGAAAGATATTAGCATTTTAAGTAATGCCGAAGAGATATATATATATATATATATATATATATATATATATATATATATATATATATATATATATATATATATATATATATATATACGTGTACATACATATATACATATACATGTATACATACATACATAAATACATACATAATTCATGTTTAGCCTCTATATGCTATGTGACCAATCTGTACAGGAGAGGTGTAAACGTCGAATTTCTAATTGACAAGAACAAAGTGTTCGATACATATATCGCTTGGAAAAATTTAGTTGCAATAACCTTATGATCCACTGAAATCATAATAAGTAACTTACATCTTTGATACTTCTCTCTTCAATGCCTTAATTATGATCTGAAACCATACGTTTGGGATGAAGTTCATCTTCAGAAAGGTAAAGTTAGAACAGCTGTCTTAATTAACTATAAAATCGTATTCGGATTTTATCCTGCTTTAAACGTTTTAGTAACTGGTAAAAGATTCTTCGGTGCTGTGTTTCTGAGTTCAGTTTTACAATATCAGCTTTTAATCCTTAACATTTTTCTGTTACTCATAAATAAGCATCCAGTTCTACGAGAGCGTCGATATTTATAATTACTAGAAATAATAATAATAATAATAATTT
>NC_089797.1:15735394-15737894 GCF_040412425.1 Macrobrachium rosenbergii | reverse complement strand
TTAAGGTCAAATTAATAAGCTTTTATTAAGGAAATATACGTATTACATGATAGGATGATTTATTGATCGAGTGGTCTCGAAGGTCGGAGACTTGTTCTGTATTAATTCTAAAGTGTTTACCCTTTAGTTCTCATGCTATAATTGCTGGTGGAAGGAAAGGGGATATACATATAGGTAAAATTCAGTAAACTGCACAGTTCATGAAGTACGTAATGTTCTGCCATTGATTGGCTCATTTTCGGTGATAACTGTAAAAGGGATCCGAGGACATAAATCTATAGAGATTTATAATGTTATTAAACATTTTAGTGTTATCTGGATGACAGACCTTTGAGGCGTACCGTACTTAATCATCAGCTGAAAAGTTAAGTATATCTAAGTTTAACCAGACCACTGAGCTGATTAACAGCTCTCCTAGGGCTGGCCCGAAGGATTAGATTTATTTTGCGTGGCTAAGAACCAATTGGTTACCTAACAACGGGACCTACAGCTTATTGTGGAATCCGAACCACATTATAGCGAGAAATTAATTTCCATCACCAGAAATAAATTCCTCTTATTCTTCATTGGTCGGTCGGAGATTCGAACTCGCGGCCAGCAGAGTGCTAGCAGAGAACGGAACCCATTCGCCCAACGAGGAACTAAATCATCAGCTGAAGATGTATGAACGTCAGGGCCTCAAAGCGGAAAGAATCCTTGATGTTCGACTTCTAGAATTCGGCACCTAGTGGTTTACAATGAAGGGACGCAGTTAACTTGTATCATAATGAAACCATCATCATCGCCTCTAACACCTTGTGATGCCAAGGGCTACTCACTTCTTTCTTATATGCTGTATTTTTAATCGCCATCCATTCTCAATTTCCCCTTCCCATAGTTTGATCATCGAATGAGGTTTGGGTCTTTCAACTCTTCTGGTGCCCATAGGAGCCCAGCTAACACTATCATGTACTGTTCTCCCAGGGGTTACGGGGAAACATATCCAAGCCATCCCCATCTTACGTTCGTTATTATCTCATTTACATATGCAAAATTCAGTGCTATTCTATGATTGGTTTCTTGTGAAAAGCCAATAGCAGCAGCTTGCGTGCATTCTTGTCATTGTTATTTAGTGTTGTTGTTGTTTATATCATAAATATCCTTGTCGACTTTGGTTCACGGCTTGTAGCATTGTCCGTATTTTAACCTGTGCATAATTTTATCTCCTTCACCAGCTAGATTGCTCTTCGATCCGTTCTGAAAACCTTTATCAGTCTCGTCTTTCTGATCTCTCTTTTTCTTCTACATTCTTTGGGCTGCCGACGGGAATTCACTCTGGGTCCATTTTCCATATCACAATCAGAGGCCAGATCTAAAGATGTTTGACTTTGGCTGGAATATAAGGATGCAATATTGAGTCAATGGATTTTTAGGGAGGAGGGGATATTCCTCGCCACATCCATTTTTGCGTTAAGTTTTGTTGTGAAAATTCCATTTGCTTTTCCAGCTGAGAACCTGTTGGTCATTTGGTGCTTTATACCGTACTGTCTGAAACTTCATCGAGTAGGATGTATTCTTCTTCAAAGGGAGTAGGTTTGTCATCATATTCTTGCACAAAACTTTTATAAGCAGGATGCTTAATGATTTTATTGTAAAACGATAATTTCTGCTTCTTCCTCGACCACCATTAAATATCAGACCCGCTTATTTTTATTCCAGTATAATATCTTACATAGTTTTCATGCTTATTTTATTACTTTTTATCTTTATTGGCCTAAACTCACGAAATGCAAGTGAAAAGCAACATTTTTTCATTTTCTTTTCTCCACTGCCTTCTGTTTGTGTCCTCTTGGGCACGAATTAACAGAAACTCCAATTAAGAATGTCTAATGGCATAAAACCACAAGACCGCCAGGAATTTATGCGGTAGTTTGGTAAAGTTGTAAACATAATTTGAATAATTGTTTTCCTTAATTTAGTTTGAATTAAAGAATATAATTTTGATACCATAAAGCGTCTGCGAGTATGAAATTTTGCAAAAGTATATCAATTGCAGTAATGAGATGTCAGTGGAAAATCATTGAGAATACTTCAAAGGGGAGAGAGATACTTATTTGTAGTTTATTTAACCTAAATAACCTTGTAAATACGACAGTTTTAATTTGTTTTCCCGCAGGCAATTCTTATTACAGAGATGCCTCATGAGCAGTAAAAGAAAAATGCCTGTGGGATCATTGCTATGGTATAAACGTCTCCACTTTCTTGGGGGAATAACTGTCAAGATTTGTTCCACTGATTCTTCTTGTTTTGTTTTTCCTAACATTAGTGTTAATCTCTCCTTCCTATTATATTTTCTAATTTGTTGTAGACTACAATCCTTACAGAAGATGTACAAAGACCCATACTAATGCCGTATCAGAGATATAGAAGTTTATGAAAGATCACGGAAAATTCTCCTTGCAGTAGTTTTTGCAAATATTCTATATAGGAATTGTTTATTAATATCTCTAAAATGTTTATC
>NC_089797.1:15710394-15730394 GCF_040412425.1 Macrobrachium rosenbergii | reverse complement strand
TTAAAAACTGCAGTAATCGTCCGACTTTGCAGCTCGGCTGTCAAAAGAGATGTTAGCTGATATTGGCTCTGCTGTACATATTTTCCTGTTGAATTCAGGTTCTGTACTTAGAATGGATGTTAAATCATCTCCATCATGAGAGCTAAATGATAATTTTGTAAACTCGGCTAATCATAACGTTTTGTCACTTATACATGTGTGACTTTTAATCATTAGTTTTAAGGCCCATATGTGCCAGTTACATAAAATATATAAAATACGTAAGTTTTTTAGAATTCTGTCGAGTTAATGATTTTAAGTAAAGATTTCATCACATAGGCAATAAATAAATGCCAAAAGTACCATAAGGAACACTTAAATTTCCCTAAAGATCACCACTATTTCTCCTCATTTATAGTAATTTGCTGATTGGATTGTAGATTTTTTTTCAATATACCGCTAGTTAGCTTGAGCCTCGTTGAATCCTCAAGAAACCTCAATTACAATCATAACATTCTTTTACATTGCCGTAACCCATACTGGACTCGGTTCTTTCACCCTTTTAAAGGATCACTTTGGCCATAAATTGAACAGACTTATGATTTCAAATGCTATCAAGATTATAGATGTGTGACAGAACTATTGACGTGTTATATGTAGAACAGAAACTCAAAGAGTCGCTTTTTGTAGATTTAATTTGATTTTTAGCTTATTTTTATTGACATACCTACATTAAGTGTGGATGTATCTTCTGATGTGAAGACTGAATTGATAATGAAGTTTCAGTCAGTTTAATTCTCCATCATCTTTCTTCCCAATTCTGCCAGGTCGTTTTTCATCTTGAGCACCTCTGCCCAGCTTTTTTTTTAATCCTGCAAAAAGGATATTAGTGGGATTCGTAGACGGTTACGTTTTTCATTCGAAAAGTAGACAGCTGTTGGAATATGGGGTTGTAGTTCCCACTACATCTGAGGCTTCTCAGATGAAGCATTGATTAACGGGTAAACATAACATGAGAAGAGTGTTAGGCTCTAGTAGCGTACATCTGAAATCCATACCCATTCTCTCTCTCTCTCTCTCTCTCTCTCTCTCTCTCTCTCTCTCTCTCTCTCTCTCTCTCTCTCTCTCTCTCTCAATTACACTTATTCAGATAATCTTATTTTACCAACACTATTCCTTTCCACTATATGCAACAGCTTTTTCTTTATTTAATTATCTGAGTTATAACAAAAATTAACCGTCAGTTTTTTGAATGACAGAAACAAAAGGAACGCCTTATACTGGAATTTTAATCTTACATTGCATGACGTAAGATTCCTAATGTCGTTTGGCGTCTTTAGGTTTGAATTTGAATGCAAAGGTCACCAATGACCTGCAGACTTTAATCTCTCTTGTCATGACGATCGGTAAATGTTCCAAGCTTCATTTACTAACACTTGCAAACAATTCCAACTGAAACGAGAACTCCGCGAGTCATTAAACAGAATGTGAAGACCAAGTCACCAGATCACTTATGGTTTTGATAATTTACATATCTCTCTTGAGACGTATTGCATTGACAATCACGGTATAGCTAAGCTATAAATTAATAGCATGACATACACGACTTGCAAGTTACTTCATACCACTGTTCAAACTCCTAAAATGTTGATATGAGTATGATTTTTATGTTCTTAAAGGTGTTTTCATGTACTTGATGGTAATGCTAACGCTAAATAAATTGTTTACCCCGAGTTGTTTGATTAAGCCAGTCATTTTCGGGACTAAGTTGAGAAACTAGTTTTGAACATTTATTTACTAACTCCGAGAGCGCTAAATTGCCTTTCCAAGAAGTAATTCCAACACAAGCTTTGTTCGTTGTTTTCAAGGACTCCTAAAGTCATTAGAGGGAAATCGTCGGTATAGGCGTGACTAGATAAATGTCTAAAGAAAGAAATGAAGATGGGCCGAAGAATAAATGAGCAATTGCAGTAAAGGAAAAATCTTAACATACAGGGATGACTTTTGTCCGTACCACAAAAGATGCATACAAAGAGACACAATAAAACGCCTGCCTTTGCTCTTTTATGCACACCAGCACTAATGTATTATAAGCATTAGCTCTAAGCCTACCCGGATGCATTAGGCAAAAGTTCAAAAGTATAATATACAGTACAATGGGAGACCGGATACTTCTTATTGTACAGTGTAGTCTCGTCCAAATGGAGTCAAAAAGATTTAGAATATTAAACATTACTTCATGTAGTGTCAGTCAAAGGAACTTGGCTTGAATCTTTATTTTTTTTTCTCGTCTTCTTATGATTTTTCGTAAAGGGGAAATCAAGGCTTTTTTTCTGAATGCCAGTTGGTAATCCTTCATAGATTAGTTGATGAAATAAAACGCAGGGGATAATGTGAGTTATGAAATATTTGGTTGGTAATCCTCATCCATAGCTTTTGTGAATTCCATATTGTGAAGTTTCTCAATTTTTTCTTCATACCTGGCATTTTTTACTTAAAGTTTTTCTGCCCTTATTATTATTATTATTATTATTATTATTATTATTATTATTGATAAGAAATTCACAATGCCGTGATTAAAATATTGAATAATAAAACACAATTATACGAATAAACTGTGGTAGCCTACTTGTAGACTAAAACAGTTTATTTATATAATTGCGAATTATTATTATTATTATTATTATTATTATTATTATTATTATTATTATTATTTATTATTATTATTATTATTATTATTATTATTATTATTATTATTATTATTATTATTATTATAGTAACAAGTGCATTTATACTGTAACAGGCTTCTTTGATCTCCGTCTCTTCTCATACTCTTTGCATTGGGACAGAGGTTACTAGGGAACTGTCCAATATTTATATTAGTAAGGTGTTCTTTTATGGGGAGGGTCATTTGCTAAGTCTGCTAACATTTCGATCTTAGCGTAGTAGGACTTAGTCAGATAAATGCTATCACGGTGGGAGGTGGCTATATAATGAATAACAGTAGGGTAAGGGCCATACTTATATACATACATACATACATACATATATATATATATATATATATATATATATATATATATATATATATATATATATATATATATATATATATATATATATATATATATATCACAGTGCCTCCACAATGAAAATGAAGGAGAAACCAGAGAAAAGGAAATAGAGTTCTTATTTTGTCCCAACAGTTTCGCCCTCCATCAGGCCTCTTCCGGGGAACTTTATTGACTAATCAGTTTAAGAAAAACATATACCGGACATATGTAAATGTCCGGTAACTTTGTTTTCTTTAAACTGATTAGTCAATAAAGTTCCCAGAAGAGATTAGTCAAAAATGGAGGGAAAGAAACTGTTGTTGGGACAAATTAAGAACTCTATTTCCTTTTCCTCTGGTTTCTCCTTCATTTTCATTGTGGAGTGCACCGTGATATTTTATCTTCGTGATTGAGAAGAATACAACTAAATATATATATATATATATATATATATATATATATATATATATATATATATATATATATATATATATATATATATATATATATATATATATATAAATATATATATATGGTATATTTTTATTATTTAAACCCAGCGTTGCCATCAGTTTCTTGTTAGCTAAACACGGGATATTGGCAGCTACTTTGTGGAGTTGCCAGTTGTCTCATGAGCTCACCATGAGAGTACCGGGATTCTTGAAGCCAACTGTACTAGCACATCTATCATACATGATCAGATTTTACAGTCACCGAGCCTTCTTTGGACGTATTTACAAGAGAGAGAGAGAGAGAGAGAGAGAGAGAGAGAGAGAGAGAGAGAGAGAGAGAGAGAGAGAGATTGATAAAATACAATTGAAATGGTTTCATACGCCTGATTACTCCCACAGACGCAGTTACATTCAATATGCTGTTAAATGAAGGCAAAAATGCTATTTTTTTTTTTTTACTCCATTCACCTTTTGCGTATACTGAACAGCAACACACGTTAATCGAAATAAAATGCTATATATTTTTTTTTAACATAGTGGTTGTTTTTTCAAACTTACATCGCGGCACTGGTATAGCTTCTTTTTAGATAGACAGTTTTTATACGAAAATTGCAAGATGTTTTGGAAGACGCTGATGAACTTGGATTTTCTCAGACGTTAGACAAAGAAAACGAGGATATAAATACGCAAAAGTAAGAAAGATAAAGTAAAAGGAGAAATTAATTTTGACGTGAACGTATTTGTAGAGAGCCTGGTATAAATAAAAACTATTTTAAAACATCGAATTATTTCTGAACTGAAACCAACTTGTCAGTAATGAAAATTTCAGTACAGAAATGATTTACTACGGCACAGTCCCGAAGGAAAATATGATAAGTAAATGTTTCCATGGACTCTATGTTTTCACAAAGAGCCAAGAGAATATCTTGAGGGAAAGAGCTTTAAAAGCCATACATAAATAAAAGAACAGCAAAAGCAACATCGCATGGCCTGGAGAGAGGAGAGAGAGAGAGAGAGAGAGAGAGAGAGAGAGAGAGAGAGAGAGAGAGAGAGAGCAACATAATTTGGGAGTTAAGAGAGAGAGAGAGAGAGAATTTTCCATGATAAGAAATTTCTCATGAAAATATTCTGAAACTTCAGTAGTTAACTTTCCTATAAAAGACAATGCAAAATTTTAGTAGAATTCTGTAAGTGTGGGAAACGTTAAAACTTGTGTGACAGTGAAATGAAACGGCTCCAATAAAGTGTTCTAATTTGTTTACAAATCATTATGTGGTTATTTAAGTGTTCAGAATAAGAAATCCAACTAAAATAAATTTGTTAAAATCTTATATGACTATATTAAACTTAATTCGCTGTTAGCTAAATAAAAGAACCCAATAAAACAAAAAAGGGATAAATGTACTACCACCATCTAAGACACTTTCAAAGGCATTCCACTTCGCCAAGCGTCCTTGGGAAGCACAATAAATCCTCTTATTTTTGCATGTTTCTTATGTATCGGTGATATTCCTTGCTTTGATGTATCATAGGTGCATCGTGACAAGCAAGTCAAATAAAAGAGACATTTGGCAGCTGCACTGGGTGTCACGCCTTGATGCGTCTATATCTATTTATTCTACAGAACGGAATGGGTTCACTTCTTATCTATGTTGTCACCTATGCGGGGCTTTAATGTTTTTGCTGCCAAGTGCTGCTTTCAAGCTGAGAAGTGATGAGGGCAGATGAATGTTAATCATGTATTTATGTTTTGTAATATATATATATATATATATATATATATATATATATATATATATATATATATATATATATATATATTAATATGTAAATATATGAATATATATTATATATATATATATATATATATATATATATATATATATATATATATATATATATATATATATATATATATATATATATATATATATATATATATATATATATATATATATATGTGTGTGTGTAAATGTGTGTGTGTGTGTGTAAGTATAGGTGCGGTGTATGTATGTAGCCAACTTTCCTTTATGGAAGCGACGTGTGTATGATGAACTAAAAAAAAAAGACTGAAGGTTTTGAGATGAATCGATTTGTGTTGCAAATGTAGCCTGAGAAGAATTGAAAGGGTGGGAACTGTGGAGAAAAGCAATAGTAAAATGATTAGCGTAGGTAAAAGAAGAGATCAGAGTATTACGTGCCAATTATTAATTTTCCGACGCTGGCCATCAAACGCTGTTTGAAAACTGATTTTGATTAGTTCAGCAATCTTTATGCGTTGTGTTAAATCATTTGAGTGAAAATCCTTTCCAATTTTTCTTTTATTTTAGATTTTTTGTGAAAAGAGCGCTACATTCATACTCCATTGAGACCTCTGTTAATTAGTCTTTGTTATTTATAACCATTTTTGTCTAATTTTGTAATGTTGATAATTGAATAATTTCGGAGAAGTAGCTAAATTTTGTTTTTGCCTGCTAGTAGATTACCACACAATAATAATCCGTTACATTACTTATTCCTTATTTGATATTTAAAAGAAAATTTAAGAGGATATAATCTTCATCGATACATAACAAACATTAGCAGATCGTGTAAAATGACCTTTAAAAGTAATAAAAGAAGTTTCCATTACTAAATTTCTCTTTTACTTGATCTATATACTTCTTAAAAAAAATCATCTCAAAGGCAACGTTTTATTTCGTCAAGAAAGGCCAAATTCAAATGATTTACGTATTTCTCGTAGCTCGTTTGAAACATCCCCTTTAACAGTCCCCCCTATTCAACTTCCCTTTTCCTTACGGAACGAAAAACGGTCCTTTGTTATAACTACCTCCAAGGCAGCGCTCAGGTAAGAGAAGAGGGTCTGCAGCCAGCATTATACACCTGAAGTGGTCACTCGGATTATTACGAGAAAACTCATAAACTGGAACGAGTCGTTGTAAACGGCTTCGCGTTGTAAACAGATTATTGTTTGTTTCTCCAGATTTTTCTCTGGCAACTAAGTGTTCAGGGTTAGGTTTTTGCTTTGAGTATATAGAAAAATTGGGACGAGTTATTGTAAACAAGAATTACTGCTTGTTTCCCCAGATTTTCCCAGGCGACTGAATGCTCAGGCTTAGATTTTTGCTTTGACTATATACAGGATTCTAAAGCAAATATTTGTGAGTTTCATGTTCAGAGATTTTTTTTGACATGAAAAGAGACCTACGATAGCATAAGCAACCGCGATACATACTGTTTGTGATGAAACTATTCTACACATAATTTTTGATGGGATATTCTGAAATTAATTTTTTTTGTCAGTTCCTTCTTTGCAAAATGAAATGAAAGTTTGCATAACTAGGGCGTTTGAAACTTTCCTAATCAAGTAGGAATACAATAATAATACAATATTATTGTTTTATTCCCAATCACATTATAGAAATTGAAATTATTGAAATTGTTCTCACATAAGAGGGTAATACGCCTGTCAATTGGCAATTTTCCCCCATCAGTGGCTCTACAGCCATTTACATGGTGCAGTAATATTCCACTATTGGCTTTTCCTAGAACAGCAGTGTCCAGACAGGGGCTATTTAATGGTACTGTAGTCGCAGATAGTTACAGTATGACTGACGGTACGCATGCACGTACTCGCGCGCGCGCTCGTGTGTGTGTGTATAATATATATACATATATATATATATATATATATATATATATATATATATATATATATATATATATATATATATTATATGCATACATATACATATATATATATATATATATATATATATATATATATATATATATATATATATATATATATATATATAGAGAGAGAGAGAGAGAGAGAGAGAGAGAGAGAGAGAGAGAGAGAGAGAGAGAGAGAGAGAGGTTAGAAAAGATTAATGAACATTAGATTATTATACAAATAATATCCTCGCTTACAATACAAACCTTATATGACAGACAAGCAGAGTGTAAGACTATTATGCACTTGAAAACTTATTTGCTCTTCAAGCAGGTCCACACACTTCCATACATATGATCAGTTCTGACAAGTCTCTTTATTAGTGTGGTGCCTTACCTTTGAACAAGTCAGCTGTCACAAGTTCAAAGAACGTGTCTTGAGGACGTCTTCACCTACGATAAATTGGACGCGAGCCAACAGGTGAGATTATAAGAGCTCAGTTTATTAGAAGTAACAGGAGACGTGGGAAGATCTAAGGGCTTTTGATTACCTTTGGAAGTTTTACGTGTAAAAGAAGTACTAAGAAACTGAAATGGGAGGAGATAGCACAGCGGAAATAGAAACTATTGTGGTGTACTTTGTTGCGCTGAAAGGATCAGTAAATGGATGAAGGAATAAATTCGCAAACGAAATATTTACGAAGTCGATTATGGAGTTTGCTACCCCCAAGTTTTATAAGTTTCTGCTTTAAATTTTGTGTTGATCCATAATTTTCGTGCCTTTGCATCAGCTTGAGCAATTGCCTAGTTACGTTCAGAGTCAGTCGTTTATAAGTATCTATTCATTTAATGAAAATGACAAAATCATATGGTTCGTATCTGAGGTGTCACTTTAAGAAAGTTCACAATCTTTTGCTATCTTGTCTAGCTATGAATCTGCCAATCTGGGTGAAAAGGAATTAATGTTTCAACTCACACATATACAGTACACACAAACATACATACACACATATATATATACATGTATATATATTCACATACTTTTATATATGCGTATGCATGTCTATATGTATATGTGTGAGCTGAAACGTGAATTTCGTCACCAAGAGTTTCAGCTTCATAGCAACTCAAGATATACACACACACACACATGTATATATATATATTATATATATATATATATATATATATATATATATATATATATATATATATATATATATATATATATGTGTGTGTGTGTGTGTGTGTGTGTCTGTGTGTACGTATGTATGTATGTATGGTTAGGAATAATTGAATGGTTGATGGGAAACTTTACCTCATCACAAGAAACCTAATATAAAGGAAATTGTTGTATATTTCTAATAGTGTTGAATGTTCATTAGCAGATCCAAATAGACTTGCACACTCTAAACTTTGTGGAAATGAATGTGCTCATTACTTCATACCCCGGTCCAACTTTTACTATTTTTGTGCGGGTCTTATTTAGTTAATTACATTTATAGATGGTAGCCGCCACTCTTTTCGATGAAGGATATTTTGCAGAATTTCTAGTCATTTCTTATGTTTTTCTCATTTACTTGGGGAATGGTTTTTAAATATGTGAAAGTAAAAGGTGCTCGTTGTCTTCATTTTCACGGAATCATACACTTCCATGAACTCGACTAGTTTACTTTTCTTAAATTTAAAATAGAAATAAAATTATCTTATTTTATATATAATAGTTATAATCACGTAGAATGTGCTGTCTTCATTTTTCGGAACTTACACTTTTATGAACTCGAATAGTTTAATTTTATTAAATTTAAGAAAGCATATCTCATTTTATATAATAAAGTTATCTTATTAAAAAACAAAAATGGCTGGCGTTTTTTTTTATTGTGAAAGTTATTGGTAGGTAAGCAAGGTTCTTTTTATTTTCTTAATCGCCCCTTTCTTTTAAAGTGACAATAAAAATACATCTGGAGCTTTAGTTAGATTTTTTCCTTAGTCTTATAAGGCCTCTGACTCTCTCGCCTTTCCCTTCCATGTCTTCTTTGTATAAAATTTAAA
Source organism: Macrobrachium rosenbergii (assembly GCF_040412425.1). Taxonomy (NCBI): domain Eukaryota; kingdom Metazoa; phylum Arthropoda; class Malacostraca; order Decapoda; family Palaemonidae; genus Macrobrachium; species Macrobrachium rosenbergii. Next base: position 15,721,183 of record NC_089797.1, on the reverse strand, counting down.
AGGCCGTTGTTATTATTTACCTGCAAGGCAGCGTACAGGTGAGAGATAAGGGTCTGCAACATTATGCAGGTGAAGTGGCCACCTGCATTACGAGAAAGCTCGCATATTAGAGAAGGTCGTTCTTGGCAACTCATGTGTACAAGGTTGCCGCAGTTCTTTTTTTTATTTTCATTTTTCTTTTGGCAACCTTACGCCCACAACAACTTTCCTTCCAGATTATGAATTGACATACATTTACGTTTACTTTTTATGATAAAGCCTTTTCTCTTGGAGAATAGCTGTACTCATGCGTGGTTATTTCATATGAAGCGAATGAAACGCTACACAAAAACGAGATAATGTCTCAAATGATTTTAAAAGGGCTAGGAAAGAGTATATGTTTTCTATATTAACCATACCTACATTTTGGGCCGTTCATTTATACTTGAGCGTTTGTATCCTTTTATAAAATATTCTTGAATCTCGAGCATGACCCTGCAAATGATAACCTTGGCGAACGATGAAAGCGGTGTTAAATGTAGGCACAAGCACGCATAAATTTATAATGAAACTGATGTCTCGCTTAACTATCATAGGTCTCTTAACCAAAGTCTCACCATATAATACCTTCGTGTGTGCGCTTTGGCTGGGTGTATGGATGTCCATGGTCTGTCGAAGAGCAACTGATTTCTTATTCAAGTATAGTCTAGATTATTGGTCCTCAACCCGTTTCCGGTCATGAACTACCAGCCCAATAAAAAAAAAAAAAATATCTTGAACCATTTCTTTTATGATTAACGATAAATCAGGCATGCACAATAAAGATTTCGGATTGAAATTTATTTCTTGCACGAGAATTAAAATCTGAATGTTGTCATTTTTTCTTTTTTTATAGGAATAATACAGTTTAAAGTGAATGGTCAATTATTTTTGTGGATAAACTTGTTCTTAATGTATTTACAGTAAAGTTAGAAATATATTTACCAGACTCCAGTTTATTTCCTAATATAGTGCACTTCCTGTGGATCACTAGGACCACCAGTTGAGACCACTGCTCAAGGTACCCTAGCTAAAGTGCGCCCACCCCAATCGTGTAGCTGCAAGAGGACTTTTCAGAATCTAAGAAAGCAAAAGCACTCCCTGAAGGACATTGCTTGAAACAGCAGTTACGTATAAAGATAGATTAAGCAATTCGAAGTGCTTTTTGTTAAGTTAAAATAACATTTTCAGGAAATAACGTTCCTGTTTTCCAGCGAAGGTGAAATATCACTCGTGGGATAGTCTTCCTCTTGAGTTAACTATTGTGGTATGAATGTTATTGCCGTTTTGATGATTATTTCTTCTCTCCTGATCAAATAGTTCGTGACGGAAAAAAAAAGACAAGGGACAAAATATTTAGTAGGCGAAGTGGAATATCTGCCCAAGAAGTGTTTTTATGAAAATGTTGAGCATAAAGAAGGTGTACTGGCATATTTGGACTTGGGAAATTGCTGATTTTATATATAGATGCAGTGTGTGTGGCTGATTTTATATATAGATGCAATGTCTATGGCTGATTTTATATACAAATGCAATGTGTATGGCTGATTTTATATATACTGGAGATGCAATGTGTATGGCTGATTTTATATAAAGATGCAATGCGTATGGCTGATTTTGTACACATATGCAGTGTGAATGGCTGATTTTATTTGTAGATGCAGTGCGTATGGCTGATTTTATAAACAGATGCAATCTGAATGGCTGATTTTATATATACGAGTAGATGAATATGTATGGCTGATTTTATACGTAGATGCAGTGTGTATGGCTGATTTTCTATATAAGTGCAATGTGTATGGAGCTGAGTATATAGTTTATGAATAGTTTATAGGTATTTATATGAAAAGAGCTTTAGCACAAAAAAAAACTTGAGAGAGAGAGAGAGAGAGAGAGAGAGAGAGAGAGAGAGAGAGAGAGAGAGAGCGCAAACCATAGTTAAGTACGATTTAATTTTCATAATTATCGAACGTTCGTAATTCACCGTATAGTATCATTTCTCACTCTTTCCTACCATCTGGCTACTAACATTCTTTTCAAGGCGTTCTTCTCTAATCAACAGTTTCGTTGTCATATCATTGTGCATGTTATATATAATACGACTCTCAAGAGAACCTATGTTGGCTATTACTTTTCTTAAACTTTTAAAAGACAAAATCTCGTTAATCCTCTCTCCAGCTGCTGATATTACACCCTTTTGCACATGCTGTCAGTTCATTATTCCTATATGTATATTTTGTGTACATGTGTACACACATATTATATATATATATATATATATATATATATATATATATATATATATATATATATATATATATATATATATATATATATATATATATACATACATACATACATTCATACATACATATATATATACATACACATATATATATATATATATATGTGTGTGTGTGTGTGTATGCATGTAACCACTTGTACTCTTTTGGATGTGGATGCATCAAAAAATAGACATGTTAATCAGGTTAACTGGAAATGTTTTCCTAACATGTTTGTAGCCCTGATAAGTAATTAATGTTGAATAATTTTTAAGTGATAAGCCATAAGAGTCGGAACGAATAAGCAAAAATTATACCTACTTAATTCAAACTGTCTTGTTTTGCATTTGCGCCTGTGTGGAGAAAAGTGAAATGGAGTTAACATATTGCCCAAAAAATATTGTGCTTTTTACTCCTTTTTAAGGAGGATTGAAGTGGAATATAATCGTTAAAGCTTATGGGCAAAAAAAAAAAAAAAAAACTATAGTAAAACAGAAGATAACAGTGTTCCGTGCCAGCTAGCTGAAGCGGTGCGCACATGGACTCTTCCCACCTGCTCAAGGTGAGCTTTGAGCTTCCTTGACACTTATTTAATCAGACTCAGGGTTTGTCAGTTACGGTTCTCTTGCCTGTGATAAATGGCTGTATCGCGAGAAATTAACAAGGGCGAAATAATTTCTTGCTTGATAAATCACTATAAAGATACCACTTTCGTCTTGGCGTGGCCGAAACTTGCAGGGATGTGAGGAGAGTGTGGATTATTTAAATGCTGTTTCCGCAACAAACTTTGGAGATTACTGATTGCTTCCCAGTTTGTAACTTTCTCTCTGTGTATCACAGGTGATTGACCTTAATTGCAAGTGTATTAATGGACTGCCCTTTTCCTTGTAAACTTTCAAGTCAGTCATAAAAATGACGCATTTTAACTCTGTCTGTCATAGCAACATAATATTTGGTTGTCTATCGAGTTTTAGTGTATATACTTAGCCCTAAAACTTACTGTACGAGTATATGTACAGTCATCAGAGCAATACTTTTGTACTAATTCAGAAATAACCTTTACCTTTTTTTTTTCACAAAGATGCCTAATCGTCAGGCAAAGCTGACACAGAATTTCATATGCAAAGCATGCAAAATGTATGTGAAACAAATATTACCTGGCGTGCTTCAAAGCAAAATTAATTTACAAGAGTCTGTGAAACTTAAGAGATGGTTCATTCTGTTCCTAATTGCTCTTACTGCTGGCCAAGTCGTTCATTCTGGGAGCTCGATTCCAATATCTTTAGAAGTCGCATGTTGTACAAAGTTACTGATGAGTGAAATTAGGAAATCAGGTTTTTATGTTAAAGGTTCGGCTCTTTGCATCTAATTCATTACGAGTTTTATTTTGAAAGTCAATAGTTCCTTATTCCAGTATGGTGCACTAATTATTTCCCATTTCTCTCTCTCTCTCTCTCTCTCTCTCTCTCTAAAAATAAAACACACACGCACGCTTGTGAGTAATCATGTAACCACCCGTGCATGCACGTCGATATTACTTATGTTCACGGCCGTTTTCGGAACAATATAAAACTTAAATTCAGATTGTAAAATGCTACCTTAAAAATTTAAAAAAATACAGACAGGTACAGTCATTTTCGATGACAGATCATGTAAAACACGGATACACACAAACAATTCAGGAACAGTTACCAGATGTAGCACACTTTTTAGCTCTGATTCTGTTAAGAAAATGCTTCTCTAACATTACGGGTTATTTTATTATTTACTAAATGGAACATCCTCCTCATACTTAGCATCGTCTTTTTTTTTTTTTCAAACATACAGTTTTTGCGTAGACGAATGATAGTTACTAAGATTAATCTTTATTATCTGATTTCCTTAGCAAATTTAAAATCGTTATTAAGCCACTCCACTTGTTTAATGAAGATTTATACAGTGTAAATGTTTCACTAACGTGAAAAATAAAAAAAATAAAGCAAACCTGACCATTTTAAAAAATGAAGGCCTTGCTTTCATACTAAACAGCAAACACTGTTACAAATGTTTTTCTTTCAGTTGTTATTGATGCGTCATATATATACATATACATATATATACATATACATGTACACACATTATACATACATACATATATATATATATATATATATATATATATATATATATATATATATATATATATATATATATATACTCATATTCGAGCATACACATACACATACATAGGGACCACAAATTTCGAATTTCTCTTCAATAGTTGTACAAACAGATCGTGCAGAAGCAACAAATACTTTCTATCTTTAGTACGGTAATGAATACTGAGAAGTCCACATGTGCGATATCGTACGTCTGAACAAAAAAGTTGTCTTTTCTTAGAACGAAGTCACCGGGATGCCTTCAATTACATTAAATTGATATTAGCTTTTACCAGGAATATTCTAGTAGTCTGCCAAGTTAAGGCAAGGGAAGATAGGTGAAAACTGTAAAGAGATTCAATAGGGAGTTTAATCTATGTTAGGAAAGAGCAGGCTTCTAACACACAAACACATATGCGTGTGTATATGTATGTATGTAGGGATGTATGTATGTATATGTGTTTGTATATACTTATATATATGTGTGTGTCTTTGCTGTATTTTAATAGTATACTAGGGAGATAAAAAGGCCTATAAAAACACTATACACGTTGCAACTATTCTTTTCGAATACTTCTGTATTATATGATTGCAATGTATACAGTATTTAAAAAGTGAATGTTTGTTTATTTGTTTGGATACTACAGAAATCCGAACGCTTGGCAGACCCAGACAAAATTTTGCACAAGGCCTCAATGTCATCCCAGAAAGGTTTGTAACTCAAAATCAAACCCCTACCCGGTGACAGACGTACAAACACGAACATGGCTTAACTCTCATTTTTCGCTTTACGCTCCACCTTTTCTTCCAGGCGCTGTCAGACGTATGATTAACCAATAACAAGAAATCCATATCCCCTATAACATAAATTTTTTATCAGAATTTACGTGAATTTTGGTCATAATTTATGAGAATTATTTATATAATTGTTTATTACCTCGATAAAATCAATATTGACAACCTACAGGGCATAAAACTAGATAAACACGACGAAGTCAAACTAATCCCACTGCAAACCATGTAATCAGATGTGTTTGACTGTATTAGAATTGCTTTCATTCAGTCATAAGCAGTGTAATCCAAAATGCAAGTGGCCATCATTTGACCCAACTTAATTTATGACAGTTATTAATATGATTGTTTATTACCTCGATAAAATCAACATTGAAAACCTATATATGTTTAAATGAGGTTTGGAATTAATTATCGGCAACCAAAGTGGTGAGGGAAAAGATATATAGGACGGAACGTTGACAGTTAACCTATTTACAGGCCTTCCCGAGTCTTTCTCAGCATATTATAAGTTTGATCGAAGAACTAAGTAACGTTATTCATAAAATCACGAACATACTTTTATTTGAAATGGACACCTGGCAACTACATCAAGCCGTGAACGGCAAGACTAGAAGAGTAAATAACAGTCAACTCGCACCTATTGCTGCATTCCGGTCATTTAGGAAAATAAAATGTTTGTTTATGGTTGCATTAATTTCTATCTTTTATCAACGTGTATTTATTGAAAACAATAAATAACCGTTTGCCTTACGTTCCTCCGCGGAGGAAATTTTTTGTTTATGATACCTTATTACGTTATTACTATAGATACGAATTGACCGTTAGGTGCTCACCAAACTTTGCGTTTACGGGTTGATACAATTGCCGTACGAACATGCATAGGGGTAATTTTGTGCTATCCTTCCGTGTAACCATATATTAAATGCTACGTTCATAAACTTGATGTCATTGGAAAGTTATTGAGTTGTAATTTTTCATGCTATGTTAAAAACGTCCCTAAAACCAATATAAAGCATACGTATCACGAGTTAAAGTTAGCCCTGTTTGAAAATGCTTGCAACTTTTTTTAAATTTACCTAAAATCGCTAAACTGAGATACGTAAATTTTTTTTATTCAGCACAAAAGAAAATAAATTGTCTTTTTTATATATATAATTCGTTACTGTTTGTGTTATGTGTGATATGACCAAGGGCAGTGAAACAAAGGCAAACTGTACGAACGAGTTGTAGGTTGTCGGTAAGTGAGACCTGTTGGTTACTGTTTTTCAAAAATCACCAAAAATAGGTACATTGAAATTTCTAATTTCAATGAGGAGGTGGAAGGCTAGCTGCTGCAGAAATTCACTTAATAATAGGAAAGAAGCAAAAAGGCTTAACAGATTATAGTCTAAATATATATAATTAAAAAAGACGTATATTTTCATACATTATTAATAATTGAGTTGAAATTAGAACCTGGAAGAGAGAGAGGGAGTTTATCGGTTGGTATTCAGAGTTTTCCGGGCAGCGCCGGGTTGGTCAGCTAGTAATATATATATATATATATATATATATATATATATATATATATATATATATATATATATATATATATAATGTGTGTGTGTGTTTGTGTGTGTGAGTATATGAGTATATGAGTATATATATATATATATATATATATATATATATATATATATATGTATGTGTGTATCTGTGTATCTGTATAAAGACGGAATGGCGGAAACAAATGATATATCTGTTTAATTTTGTTTTACATGACATTATCTGACATAAAGTAGTAGGAGTGTTTTAAAATGCTGAAGGCTTCCCTTACATGCGGACTTTGTTGCACAATGAACTAACGGTTGACCACTGCATAAGGTTAAGTTAGTGTAATATTAGGGAAAATTAAAACCTGTGTCGAAGAGTAAATGATGGCCAAAGATTTAACACAGAGTAAGTATATTTAAGTAATAGGACGCCAGTTGTCAATTAGAATGAATGGAACATAAAATTTAGGCCAAAGGCCAAGCTCTGGGACCTATGAGGTCATTTAGCACTGTAAAGGAAATTGAGAATAAAAAGTTTTAAAGGTGTAACAGAAGGAAAACCTCCCAGCTGCACTATGGAATAATTTTTTGAAGAAGGTGGAAGGTAAGATGGGAGAAAGAGAATACGAACGGAAATACAGTAAAAGGAATGAAAGGGACTGCAGCTAGTGACCGAAAGGACACTGCAAAGAATTCCTTGAGTAATGATTACAGTGCGCCGCGTGAGATGCACTGACGGCACTACCTCCCTACGGGGAGTTGTCAAGTAGAAAATTCGAACTAAGCACGTTGTGAAACTACAGACCGTGCTGTAAGCCCCATGGGTTAAGTAGGGGACTAAAATAAATATGTTATAAGTTTTATCAGCAGTTTTAATTTGGTAAAAAAAATACTTATGAAATTCGGTTAGAATGACCTTGATTTCGTTAACATTTACGGAGAACTAATGTTCGGTGACGGGACATTAGCCCTGAAGACCCACCGAAGCTTTTGGCAGATAAAACAAGGTGATAAATCCACGTCATCTGTATCGGTAATGGACTTCTGCCCCATCTATCATGTGCCTGCCGCTTCATGCAAAACTAATAAACTTCACTGACAGGCGTATGCGCTGTCAGACCTCTGACTTTATCTATTTATTCGGAACAGTGGGATAGACGCCTCTCGCTAATGCTGTCACATGAGGCGGAGACTTACTGGTGTTGGGAGAGGCTCTGAAGAAGCGGAAATTATAAGCATAGGCATGTGGGCTGCCTGCTTATACACGTTGAGATCTTTCTGCCTATCTATCTACTTATGTGCATGTGTGTGTGTATATATATATATATATATATATATATATATATATATATATATATATATATATATATATATATATATGTATATATATATATATATATATATATATATATATATATATATATATATATATATATATATATATATATATATATATATATATATATATACACATGCACAAACACACATGGATATATATTATATATATATGTATATGTATGTATGTGTATTATATATTCATATATATATATATATATATATATATATATATATATATATATATATATATATATATATATATATAAAAAAAAATTACTATTGAAAATATTTTTATCTTCAACCGCCTGGTTATCTAATTAATAATTTCTTATTATCAGTTAAGTTCAATATAATCTACCGGGTGATTTCATAAAAAAGTTAAGAAAACAGTCATAATTGAAAGTGATGCCAATGACATTAATGACGCCAAGGTTATTTTCTGAAGGATGTTGACACAGCAGTCGCTAGAACACAAACTTAAAGGAATGTAATGTTTTTTTTTTTCTAGAGATCTTTAGGAATTAGAACCCTTGTAAAAGACAGGGTTCGTCCTTAGTAATTACAGACTGTCGTCCTCTCTTGGTACGTTTTTATTGTATTAGAATAAAATCTATTCGCTGACAATCTATCACTTACACTAGGTATCCATGACACATTTTTCCTTAAACCCTTATTGGATTAAAGGTGATGGAGTGCTAGTTGCTAGGTTGAAGAATCACCCGAATCACTCGTTCATCAACACTTTGAAAATTCATATATTCTGAATGAAGTATTCTGTGTTAAACAGTGTCTGTATGTTGCGTCATTCTTTCATATTTTTTATTATTTCTCTGCTTAATGTTACAAGGTGTAAGAATTGAGGCCAGGAACTACTGTGATTGCCCTAGTTTCTTCACAGCTCAATGGTTTTTCAAGATATCATTAAGGTTATTTATATCTGCCCAAGTGCATAACAAAATAACATTTACCTGGCATAGGGATGTTCCTCCAACTGTGAATTTAAAATGTTCAACATTAATAACCCTGTATGTATTTGTTTCCTTTCCTTTTTTAAATTCTAAGAGGGGGCCCTTGAAAAAAAAAAAACACATATTAGCTCTCAAGAGACGTATATTAACTACCAGTCACGCACTGGAAGGAAGAACAGATTAGGAATGAAGAACACTTCTAAGTGTTTTATATAAGCCCTTTTCCTTAGCAGAGTGAGGTGTCCCCTTTAAACCTCACATTTTTACCTTACTCATTTTATGAAAAGTTATAAAAGGCTATTGTTATTATGTACCTCCGAGGCAGCAGACAGGGAAGAGATAAGGGCCCTGAGCATTGTACCTCCGAAGTAGCCTTCTGGTTTACAAAAACGCTCACCAATTTGGAAGCGGGAGGGCTCCTCAACATAGTCACGGAAATATAGCAGAACGGATAACTTGTATAGTTTTTGGGATAGTTACACTAGCAGAGAAGGTGACATTCATGTTTTCAACGGTTTAGCACAAGGAAAATACTTTAGTCATTTCATGTTTCAGATTGTGATGTAAAATTTTGAATTTTGACAAAGTAGTAAATTGAATTTTATAAGGAAATGTAAGAGTAAGCTTAAGAGGATAAATGGAGACCAGGGAGATGGAGCAATGAACTTTGCAATGGATGGTTGAATCGGAAGGTATTTGGCAGTATATTCAACATGATGGTAGGCAGAGATATGAAGTGAATCACAGAACAGTTGAAGCAAGGAAGGTAGGAGGATGCAAGAAAAGATTTGGAAGAGATGAGGAGTGCCTGGGAAAAGCTAAAGTTGGAATATGTAAATGAAGTATTGAGCTATTTCCCTTAGCGGAAGTTAGGTGGATTTTCAGTGCGAATGCTTTAAAACAGGTTGGTGTAATCTAAAGGTGAATCAGATGAGTGTATTTAATGGGTGGAGAGGATCAAAACGGTAAACATTGGGGAGATATTCAGTAAACATAATGAAAAGGTTAATAAATCTGAAAAGATCAATCTGGGTGTTTTAAGTGGAGTAGTTTGAATAAGATGGTGTTTTCAAAAATGGATCACTCGAATATGTTGATTGGAAAGAAGGGGGACGACCAAGGAAGGTATGGTAGACAAAGTACAATAAATCTTGGACCTAAAATTAGAGTGCAGGAAGCAAGTGTGCAAAGTAGAGGTGAATGGTTTTGTATGTGTTGTGTGTGTGTGTGTGTGTGTGTTTCAAACCTTTCTTAACTGGTGTTGGTGTCACCTGCAGAAAGTTCTCTAATAAAGAAATCGACCTTTAATTAATGCTTCACTAGAGAAAAATGAGGAAAAGTGATTACCCCCTAAAATTACAGGTATTGGAAATGGTCATCATAAAAAGAATAAAAGGTAGCCAAAAAATTAACCCGGCGAATGTATATAAGTTCAGAAATATTTCGAGATAATATCTTATACCAAATGCAATTATAAGAAATGAGTAGCGTGAGAGATTGGCAGGTAGAAGGTAAAACAATTATGTCAATCAAAAGCTAAAAGATTGAGGCGTGACCTGAATTTAGCCGTTCAAGGGGATACCAAGAGAAAAAATAACTATATATTAAAGGATATAAGTTGCAAGACCAAAAAAAAAAAAAAAAAAAAAAATGTGCTTTAAACCTTGGGCATCCTGGGATATTTTTTACTTGCTTCCGAAGAGTATACAATAGGTTCT
>NC_089797.1:15702894-15707894 GCF_040412425.1 Macrobrachium rosenbergii | reverse complement strand
TCTTTTCGCCATCTTGTTATCGGGGAAAATATCGTTGGGAATTTGTTAATGATTAGTGAGGCGTAAGCTTCGTTTGTTTATTGATTTTTTCGGTTTACATTAACAATTTGTTTGATGGTGGTATTCTTAAATTTATTCTCATTTACGATTTTTTTCTTTTCAGGTAAGGCACCGAGTGACGTTCTTTACAAATGAATATTATCTATCAGCTATTCAGGTGAGTAATTTGAAATTACTTTTTTAAATAAGAATGATTTTCTATTTATAGTAGGTAGCCTTATGTTATTAGGACAGTTTTAAGTTGCAGTATATTGTTGCTCATTAGCAGTAAAATGAATCAGTTTACAGGGTTCTGGAAGTGCAAGAGCTTTGCCTCATAAATTTCTGGTATGTATTCATACCAATACATTAATTTATAGCACTGAGTTTACCAATTATTCATTCTAGCAAAGTACATGTTCTTGTGTGATACAATTCGGAGTATTATCCTAACCATATTGTAAGCTCTTAGATTCGTTTCCTCAGGCTTTCGTTTTCGTTTTAAACATAGGGCCGGTGAATACATTAACAACAACAACACATCTATTGATAAACATATTTTTTAGTATATGACGCCATATATGAGTAATATTCTTTCCTCGAACCCCTGCTCCCAATCAGTTGATTTTGCTTCTATGAACTCTCCCTTTTATTAAGTAAAAATAATTATGTCCTACAAGAGTCTTTATATTTTTTCATCTTTATACTGACGTTCTCCTTATGGAAAACTTCAACTTTCAGTCACGCTTGCTATGGTATAGTTATAATATCGGGTATGGGAGCATTACGTATCTTCCTCACACAAGTCAACCATGTTTGCTCTTCAGCTGTGGCCAGGGGCACGGGAATTTCAGTAGCTTGTAACCTAGCATTTTGCTACGTCACGTCCTTCATGTAGCTCCTATACTTTACAGAATTGTGCATAAAATTATTAGAAGTAAACTTGTTCAACATTCGACTTCTTGTCGATTAATGAAAACATGTAGCCGAGTTGTCCTTGGTCATAAATGTTCGCGTACAATTGGTTTATAAATCTTTGTTTCTGGGTGCTTGTGATTTTTTTTTTTAATACTTTGTGTCGTTCAGGAATATGTAGAGATTGTTCATGAAATTCGTACGATTGGCTTGACTTTAGTGTTGCTTTTGACTGTGTTAATCAAGAGGCCCTTGTATGCAAACTTAGACAGTTATGAGTTTGTGTATCGTTGCTTGGTTACCCATTGAATAGTTCACTAATAGAATGCAGACAGTAGTTGTTTATGAGAAGTTTTTAGTGACTACAGGAATGCAGTCTCTAATGTTTCCAGGGGTAGTGTAATTGGTCCATTACTTTTTATAGTATATGCAAAAGTTATGTGATTTGACCCTGAAAACTCGTTTACTGATTATGCAGGTGATGTTGCTCTCTTTGCACTGATTCCACAGTTGGGATCAGTGCAAACATAGTAGCATCACCTGCATAATCAGTAAACGTGTTTTCAAGGTCAAATCACATAACTTTTGTATATACTATAAAAAGTAATGGACCAATTACACTACCCCTGGAAACATTAGAGATTGCAATCCTGTAGTCACTATAAAAGTTATCGTAAACAACTACTGTTTGCATTCGATTAGTGAACTATTCAATGGGTAACCAAGCAACGGTACACAAACTCACAGCTGTCTAAGTTGCTGAAACTCTTGACAGAGATGCCGATATAATTAGTTAAACCCCAACAAAAGTCAAAGTGATTGTTTGTATTTACTGGTTGTTCCATCTTTGATAGTTCATTGATCTTCTTACCTTGAGCTTTTGATGTTCACCAAACCTGTGAATGTTAATTTTATTTTGATGAAATATATATAAAACTAAATTAATGATAAGTAACAGTCCCCAGTGTATGCAATAAAGTCTCAGAGAATTTTCTGAGAATATCATCACGCGCTAAAATGATTTATGCCAGTTTATACCTACCATCGTATACCACGTACTCAAAGAAAAGTATCTCTATTTTGTCACGTTTATAACTTTTCTAAAGCACACCAAAGAAGGAATAATCAAATTTTGAAATACGATAAATGAGGAAATGATAAAGCATTCCTTTGTGCTGTCTTCATGACGCAACCGCGAAATTGAAGTTATGCAATAATTCAAAAAAAAAGGAGCTTAGAAACATAGCAAGGAGAAAGAAGGTAATAAAATTGCTCTTGTGAAAAGAGATCTGGCGGAATGCTGCTCGAGCCTTGATGAAGCCTTCAACCGAAAACTCGAAGAGTCATTCTAGCATAAAAAAAGAAGGATCGCCTGTAAAAGAAAGTTATTGTTTTCAGACCTCGCTACAGTTGTAGTTCACTTTTTTTTTATTATTACTGTTATTATTTATCCACTTTCATTCATTCGGATGTTAAGAAACTGCGCATTTCTATAAGTCAGACATTACAATCTACAAATTTCATAAATCAGAAACAGCGTTGTTAGCCGTAGCAAATGCAGATTATTTATTTTTAACTTAACGCGGCAAGAGTCCTCATAATAATTTATAATTGAAAAATAATAAGTAATTTACAATGAGAAAGACAATTATTTAATCCTAGTTCACCGTTTGCATTGTATTTCAGGCCTTGGTGCATATTGTATTCTTCAAAGTAATCCATCGATTAGGCCTCGAAATCTGTCATTAATCTCTCTCGTGGTTGTAACTGGATTTAATTCTGGAATATATTTCAAATCCTACAAGATCGTAGATATAACATAACCAATCTGGCCTGAATGAAATGACATAGGAACTAATCAACTTGTGTAAATTGTTGCAAAGTGTTACAATCATGATTTTTTTTTACTTTCATTCCTCTCCCAACAGTTTTAAGTAAATAATGCCCTCATTTAATATGGAAAAATAAATTTATTTTGTAACTTTTACTTATTTACAGTCACTGTCTAGATTTTAAGAAAAGCCTTTTCGATGCTGTTAAGGCCTATGAATGCTATCATATAATTATACAGCAGCTTTCTTAACCCATTTTGTCCAGAGAATTTATTCACTGTGTAATCTATGGAGTTATTGGGGACATGCTAATGCTTAGGGTGCTTAATTGGTAAAAATCAGCAAGCATAAATATAATTACATAATAATCCTTTCCGGATATAAATCTTTCTCTCAAAATTACAGCATTCTGTTCAGTTTATCATCAGCATCTCATATACCAAACTCCTAATGCAGAAGGTATATAAGCGTAAGATCATTAACGGCAGTTGAAGCTGGAATAATAGTTACCCGATAAAGCCATCCTTAACGTAATAAACAGTGGTAACACGTGCGATAACACGGCCATACTAAGGGCAAACAGAGTACATTATGCTGCAACATATATCCGCCCCACCTGCTGTGAATGTGTGTAAGGCAACGTCCGTATGCCTTTCGTCAATGAGGAATAGCTTTGTTAAGGCGTCAACAGCCTGAGTATGCCGTTTTACCTTGTGTACGTGTTCTTTATTTATCGAGAAACCAGTTACTTGGAGAATATGATTAACTTTTTTTCTTTAATAACTTTTTTTTCTTTGAGGGAAGGGGGCGTTGAAAAACGTAATAACCGTGAAGTTTACTTGAAATTTTGACTTGACTCATTCAAAACGTAAATATACACTAACATTCGTATATTGATGGAGGAAAGTAGTTATGTCTTGAGGCATATAAAAATGACAATATATATATATATATATATATATATATATATATATATATATATATATATATATATATATATATATATATATATATATATATATATATATATATATATATATTTATATATTATATATACACACATATATAATAATAATAAACCAAAGCAAAACAATTAGCACTACTTAAAGAACAACCATCATATGTTTGATAATATCAGCGTTACGCTGTATAATAGAACAGGTGAGGTACCCAATGGGACGAAAAAAAAAGTAACCCTAATTATAAAAGGGAAAATATAGGCGTAAGAACTGTCATGTGAGGTGATCAGAGAAAACCATATGGAACGGAACAGGTGCCATTTAAGAGGTGGGGGTGTCCGGGTGGGACCTGGGGGGGTGTTGGGGGGTTGGGCCGACTGTTGTCTGAGCACGAAAAAGAAGAGCAAAAACGGTATGGGGTAAAGTAGGTGATTAGACGTGTGAGGAAATATTTTATGAGGAAAGCATGTGAGACGCAATTCTCACAATTTGTTTTAGTGGTACAGGTTTTATGAGTTTTTATACCACTAATAAGTCAGCAGTTGATAATAATTGCCTTAAAACAACCCGAAGCCCAAATAACTCGTTTAAAAAAGCGTGCCGAGTGCATATACACACCAACGTTTGGTAACCGTGATACGGGGCTTTAATCGAAATGCTTCATAAAACGCTTCGTGAAAATCAAAATTCGAAGTTTAGCTGACTATCAAGAGGTGCCATAAGAGAGTGAGGTTAATTATTTAGGAGAAATTTCTTATTTATGTATTACCAAAACACAGAATGGTTGAAAATAAATCACTGGAGAAATTCGTTATGCCAAGAGTGAAGGTGGAAGTCGCTTTAAAGATCTGAGATATATTAGAGCAGTATGTTACTTCTAATACAAATTGCTTTGTATTCTTTTAAAATCAACATTTACAAAGCCTTATTGTTTCTGTAACTCAGAGGCTGCCATTCACTTATCCAAGGAAACAAATGTTGCTGAAAGCCCGAAGGAATACACAGCGACGCTCGCAGTCTCCAAAGAGAATGCTGTCATGTTTTTTTCTTACCATGGGCATGTGGAACGGGGCATGGCACACATAGAGCACTGACGGATGGGTACTGCCAGTCGAACTCTGGGTGGTGTCAAGTGCGCTTGTGGAAGGTGGGCCCGGTTATTTCCATCTTAATCAGGTGCAAAAAAAGTCGAGTGTGCTCGTGCGAGTGGCCTGTTAGTTATTAATGTGGAGGTTTTCTCTTGGTATTAATTTAT
>NC_089797.1:15692894-15697894 GCF_040412425.1 Macrobrachium rosenbergii | reverse complement strand
TCAGACTCATTTTGAAAATGATACTCGGTTTCAAAGTCAGTTGGTTAACAATGACTGTTGTGAAATTGAATTGGCGTCATCTTCCATTTTAGATTATGCTAGAGAATTTTCATAGGGTGATGAAGATTCTAACTCTTCCTGACCCTTCGATATTTCTGTGATTATCACCGCGCGTCTTTCTGCATTTGACATTCGTACGTCCACGTTATATTAAACCATTATTTTTGCAGTGTCTCATCAGTGCAACTTTTTACATGTACATCATACCAATGGAAACTAATTTGTCCAATATGGTAGTCGATTTTTGAAAAGACAGTCAGCGAAGACGTTACTGTGGCACAAGCTTCTCATCGATTAAAAGAAAATACGTTGAGAAACCAATTTCAGGGTAGAAATTAATACTGTCCAGTGGCAAAGTTACCAGACAAAGTAAATAAATAAAATGAATGAATATAAAGAGGGCGCAAAATTTCATAACAATAAGCGTAATCGTCCTGTGCAACTTTCTTTTCTTTCTGTATCCAACATTTTAGTCTTCTTTTCAAATCCTTCGTAATTCTCCTCCTACACCAAGCTGGTTGAATGAGTCTATTTGACAGCGTTCGAAAAGAGGCCAAATCCATTGCTGTATAACAGGGTTATCTGCATCTGAGTGACCTTTACTGAATGGATATAATACCGTAGAGTGTAAACTCTAACACAAAACAGGAGTTTATGGATTTCTGGAAGGACGCGACTGTGTACCCATTTGAAAGAAAATGCTAGAGGTTAAAAACGGTAGGAATGGTGATGACAAGCGAAATGTTACGAGAGATTAAATAGAACTGGCAGTTGTCACCCAACAATTTTTTCGCTACCTATGCGTTTCATTGTGACAGAAATGCTTAGATTAAAAGAGTGAGCCATAGGTATTTTAGTTAAATGGGTAGTATGCGAGCAGATTTTGAATATTAAATAAATGAGGTTTACTCTCTCAAACAAAGACACACATACACACGCACATAAATTATTTTATTTTTACATATATGTAAAGTATATATGTATATTACATATATATATATATATATATATATATATATATATATATATATATATATATATATATATATATATATACACATATACTATATACTATATATAATATATATATATATATATATATATATATATATATATATATATATATATATATACTGTATATATATATATATATATATATATATATATATATATATATATATATATATATACTATATATATATACATATATATATATATATATATATATATATATATATATTATAGATTCTGCAACTGTTTGTTGAAGTTACTGTTCATAATATGAGTATGGCCATTGCAAGGTTGAAGAATGGAGGTACCAACTGATGGGATGGCAATTGAGACGGAAGTCCGAAGTTGAAAATGATATGGAATGACTGGTTATTGTTAATAATGTGCTATTGTATTAAGATAAAGCTTATAGAAGATTATCCAGATATGCCAGGGTCTAACGTTATTTAGTGTGCCGAGGACTGGGTATGGTAGGATTTCGTTTGAGAAAAGAAGAACGAGGAAAGGAGAATTTGTAGGTGAAAAAACAGCAGTTGCTGAAAAGGTGAGAAGGTGTGAGGTGCGTTGATAAAGTTCTGTTTTTTTAAATAGGTGTGTACAAAGTCTAAAAGTAAAGGAGAAAAGCTGTACGCGGCATACGTACATGGGCATAGAAAAAGCTAATAAAACTGATAGAGGTGAAACGTAAAGGATGGTAAGGATGTGTGGGATAAGTTGTTAAGAATAAGAAATATTATCATGAAAGGTAAGCATTTGTTAGTGTAAAAAGGAACATGACTGGTTGGTGTACAAATGAACAAGTCAGAATAGTGTATTTTGTCTTCAAGACTGCACAATATCTTTGCAGGTGGAGTGGTGTAAGAAGTTATGCAAAGGACGTGAGATGAAAAAACTGCATTATAAATGGAGTGCCTAATGGTTAATGCAATGCTGTGCGGTAAAAGTGAAGAGAAGCAGCAGCAACCAGTGGAAGTGTATGAAGTTGGTGCAAAGTGGGAATTTGAAAGCAAAGAACTATGATCAAAAGCAAGGCGCAGAAATTAAGTGGTCACCTTGGAGCATTGTATGTTAATGAAGAGCGTGGAAGAATGGAAGCATGTGTTTTATTGTACTTGTTTGGGAGTAAGCATGATGACCGATGATAAAATCATGGAAGAGTTGTAACAAAATGTTTAATACAAAGAAGGTACCATGGTGCGTGAAAGACTTGGAGAAGGCTGGGATGTATGAAAATTATAAATAAAGCGACAGTTTAGCCAGGTTGCCTTGAAGGAAGTGAAGTGTGGACGCAGATTGCAACTGAAAAAGAAAAGATTGAAGCTATTGAGGTGAAGTGTGTGTGCAGTATATGCGGTGTTAGTAAAATTGAAATGAAATAGGAGATAGATTAAAGTGGTGATTACTTACTTAGAAACACGATACTACTTACTAGGACTCTTTTTACATGTAATCACTCGCCAAAAGAATTTACAAATAACCCATTACTTCGCCCCCGACAAGCGTACACACATACCATATTAATCTTATTACTTGATGACCTGCTCAGTCCCAGATATCAGTCACTGATATATCATCTTGAAACTTCCGAGACTGACCCGGGCGTAATTTATATATATTTTAATTTTTTTATTTTATTAATGGTTAAGAATTCTTTCGGGTATTAAATCAACATTCTCAGCTTTCATAGAGTGAAGAAAATTTCATTTTCTACTATCTTTTATGGCGAAAGTAGTAGGAGAATGCGAAAAATGTAAATAAAAATGTGTAATAGATATGATTCCATACGTAGCAGGTAGTGGTGGTATTGATGTATTGATGATGATGAGGATGATGGAGATATAAAAACCGACACACTTAAGAAGTCTGACACCTCTGTGAAGAGAATTTCGGGAAATATGGGGACACTGGAAATAGATTATAACTTAATTTCTTGAGGGAATATTTGATTTTAATGATGTACTGGATAAAGAATCCTAATTCACTCACAAGAATAAAAAAAAGACATGAAAATGTGACTAACAGCATAGTAGTAGTAGTAGTAATAGCTGGAGGGTTTTGCTCTTGTTACGGCTCCCTAGCTTGTTCTACTGTAATTTGCCTTTGTGATTGTTTAAGAATACTTTCTTGGTACTATATGTTTCAGATACATTCTTTCTTGTTTTCAATTTCATAACACAAATTTTCTCTTCTTATGTTTATGATCTCTTGGGCAGGTTTTTGTTCTGTAATGGCATGATTTCTATTCCACCCATGTCTCGAAAATCGAAATCATGAAGCAAAGGCAGACCACATTTTCTGTATATTCCTTTAGAACGCATATAGAGAAATTAAGATTTTGCTCTTCTCTCATTATAAAAAGAAAGACCGTTGACCGGAATTTATCCTAACGAGATTCAATCTCTCCAATCATCAAATCAAATTTTGCATTTTTTCCGTACTGCCGATGTCTGCCATGATAAATCCTACAAATGGTTTTACTTAAACGGGAATAATGGAAGCCACTATTTACTGATTATTAAATCTTGTCATGTTTAAGAACAGAATAGTGAGTGACTTTGTGTCGTATATTTCTCCATTAGTTTGATAGTTGATAAGTGTGTCATCGTTAAATTAGCGTAGCAGACATCTCTAGCCATCTAGTCAGTCTCTGATCTTTAATCGAGTTTGACGGGAATTCATGTAGGTTTTGAGAGTATGTGCATGTAATAGTGATTGGTTACAATCCTCCCCATACATACTGTAAAATAATAAATATTTATACATACACATATATATATATATATATATATATATATATATATTTATATATATATATATATATATATATATATATATATATATACATATAATATATATATATATATATATATATATATATATATATATATATATATATATATATATATATATATATATATATATATATATATATATATATATATATATATATATATATATATATATATATATATATATATATATATATATATATATATATATAACCTTTCGTTCAGCATAAGGCTTAAAAGTTTAGTCCTACAATCGTTAATTAGATTTGATAATGAAGTGAGAGTTAACATTAAGATGAAAGAAGCTTTTCCCGGACGATAACGCCCATAGAAATAAAAAAAAAAAAAAAGAACAGGTGGTTCTACTGAATTACTCAGTGCCAAATAAATATTTCAAATACAATTTTTTCTTCTCAGATTTATTACTTAGCCCTCTACCAATGGGATGTTATCCTGGTGTCATTGGGTCTTATCATAAGCAGTGTGCGGTTTGTTATAGATTTATAGCAGTGGTCCATTCTGAAAGAATTCAGAATGAATCATTACCATAGCGTGTCAGTAACGAATAACTTACAGCGTTTAATTTGTAGTCAGGGTAGACCGTAATGTTGTAAATAAACCAGAGTAAAAAGGGCTAATTTATCAACACATATCCTGAAGACCTAGATCGCATATATACACATCATATGCTGTGTATATAGTATACACAGACACACACACACACACTTATATATGTAAATATATTATATAAATATGTATATACATTATATAAAAATGTATAATATATATATATATACATTATATAAAAATGTATATATATATATATATATATATATATATATATATATATATATATATATATATATATATATATATATATATCTCAGAGTAGATGTTATAGCTCTGTACGTAGCTACATGTTCAATTACATAATTATTGAAAGACATTAGACGAAGGTACTAACTCAGCTAACTTGATGAACTAAATGTCAGCGCTAGTGCTCAGTCTCTAAAGTTAACAATGGCTTGACCTACTCAGAGGTATTAATCATTGATATCTCGAGTCTCAACTTTCACAGATTAATTAGTCAGTACATTCAAAATTCTTGTTATCTCATCTTAATATTTGCTCGGGATTCAG
>NC_089797.1:15662894-15687894 GCF_040412425.1 Macrobrachium rosenbergii | reverse complement strand
GGCAAAAATAAAGTTGCCAGTAATTGTATTATCTAGTTTGTAAAACAAAATACCGTAAATTGAACAAGGACTGAAAAGATGGTTTATTCTAGTAATATACCGGAGAGAAACATTATCGAGTCCGGTTATATATAAAAGAAAGCTTTTGTAAGAATATGAATATCTGTCAAGAAATGTATAAACTCGATCCATTTATTTCAAAAGAAGCGTGTAAAATGTGTAAGTTTTAAAGAACGTAGTTGACATGGGGCTAGATAAGAGCCCACACGCAAACAAGACCTGTAAGTAGAGCACTGACCTCAGACGCTAATGTGTTTTTGAGCTGTTATTATTATTATTATTATTATTATTATTATTATTATTATTATTATTATTATTATTATTATTCAAAACATGAGCCTTATGTATATGAAACAAAGATACAGGAGCCATTTACTTTAAATTTAAGCTTCCAATGAATATGGTGTTCATTTGAAAGAGGTAACGGGAGGTAATAGGAAATACAGAAAAAGAGATCAGTTGATTAATAAATATAGATAAAAATGTAAAAAAATTATAATTCTCATTCATCGGGTGAAAATATACACCCCATAGGACTGTGCATTCTTTTATACTGTCACTAGCATATATATTGGAAATTTCTACTATTAGCTAACAGTCTTCTTGAAGATGCCTTATATATATATATATATATATATATATATATATATATATATATATATATATATATATATATATATATGAAGCTATTTCTTATTCTTGTTAGTGGCTTCCGAGAAAAAAACAAGTGAAGGGTCACTGCCACAGTGATACTTAAAATGTAGATTTATAGAAGTACCATTGTGACATTGTGAACGGAACCTCACATCAATAGTTAGTTCATATAGGCTACTTACACAGAAGTCTCATCAGCAGCTGGCCTACCCTCCTACACACAGTGCAACATTCACTCCTTTCTCTCTTAACATATATGTACCCTTGTATCTGTCTATCTACCTATCTATCTCCCTATGTATCTGTTTGTTGTCGTATCCGCTGTTGTATTTTGTTCGTGTAATTTTAAATTTTGATGGAACATTTCAAGAATTTGCATACGACTTATTTGACGTTCGTTGTAGAATTTGTCCCCTCACTTTTATTCATTGCACTGTAAATTTTGATGTCATTTCTGGCATAAACAAGGTCGTTCTCCGGTTGACTGCGTCGAAGATTATTTGCTGTAAGTGAGATGTATAATTTCCAATACTGTTTTTACCCTTTAGGGTAGGAGACCCCCTTTCAGCCATGTATCTTTAAATATAATAGCTGCCTTAGTGGCATTATTAATCATATTATTTTCCTTTCAGTTCTTCCTATTGTTTCTCTCTCTGAAGGACGTAATCTTGCAAGCAATTACCATATACTCGTCATTACTTGTTCTGTGGGATAAGGAGAGATTACACTTCGTCTTTTTGTTAATTATTCAGAATTACCTGTTACTGGGTTGCTAGTGGATTAAAAAAGAAGGCTCTTGGAGTTTTTATTTGAATGCGACGGTTCATAGAGTGATGGATGAAGTCACACTGTGAGGTCATGACAAAATCATGAACTTGGGAAGAGAGGGGACATCGAGGTGCTTATAACTACTTTCGAGGGATGCAGTGTCTTGGAGTACTCTTGCCAGAAAGTAACGACGAGAAACTTTCCTTGTCAAGAATACGTGGAGAACAGACAGACGACTTTAACAAAAATACCGAAGCATGAATTCAAAACAGCCCATAAATAACTAGACTGCGCCAACCAAATGTTAATTAGTAAGGGCACCATATAAGTAGTTGAAGAAAATGATAACGATAACACTAGATAAATGGTAAGATAATGCGAACGAAATACTTGGATGACTATTGAAAGACCATTAATAACTTTATGATTTACAGAAAAAATAGAAAATAATAGAAAACCAACCAGTCAGTCTCCTTCTAGGGAACAAGCACAGCCCTCGGTGAACGTCCCTCTGATGAACGACCAATGTTGCCTATCATGTCATATCCCCAGGTCATGGATGCCCAGCCACCCATGTGGAAATAACATATAATTGCCTCTCCTAAAGAATATCATGTCATGTTCAAGAGGGGACCATTCGGAATCACTTTGTTAAAACTTTAGCCCGAACTTCTGCCGTAAACATTTTGGACAGCGCCACAGACGACTGCTGATTCTCAGTTACCACACACATTGAAAATACAGCCACCTTTTTTTAAGTCCGTTGCCTTCCTTGTCTCTCTGATGGGGACCATAATGTTCAAAGGTTTATTTTTCCTTTTCCACTGAGCAAGTTTACTCTTACACAGGTTTAATTTCATCTACGGGTTGCTTTAGGAGCAAGAGCCCTTTCCTGTATAGTGCTGGCCTAATGTAAAAAAAAAAAGGAACATGAACCTTTAATTCAGTAGCAACTCGTAACCGTACTGACCAAGCCATTGCTTCAGAAAATGACGAAACGCTTACCATTAACTGTATTTTCTAATTGTTCTTATCCTGCAGAAGATTGTACTATGAATGTTGGGCGAAAGCTTGTAGATCTGTGTCCCTCAGACAGAGAGAGAGAGAGAGAGAGAGAGAGAGAGAGAGAGAGAGAGAGAGAGAGAGAGAGAGAGAATAACTGGAAAGACAGAACAAAATTAATGGAGTTAAGGTCGCTGTCATATTCTGTAAAGTATATCTTAATGATTATTATTATTATTATTATTATTATTATTATTATTATTATTATTATTATTGTTGTTGTTGTTGTTGTTCTTATTGCTGCAAATTCTGCCGTTGTTTATCTAAGTATATTCATTGTTGATAATGTTTCTGTTAATATCGACGCTATCGTGATCATCAATATTATCATTTGCAATACCAGAGTTCCGCCCTTTAAAGAGAAGCACTGGGTGATGTTTTCGTCGCGTAAATGCAGAAATAAGGACAGAAATACATTATCATGCATTCGCGTTAAAAAAGGAAAAAAAGAATTCAAACAATGAAGGAGAGTTCCAGGAAAAGACGCTGTGTAAAACAAGCACAATGACTCCTGAGAGAGAGAGAGAGAGAGAGAGAGAGAGAGAGAGAGAGAGAGAGAGAGAGAGAGAGAGAGAGAGAGAGAGGAAACCACGAAACGACTCCAGAGGAGGGAGAAAGTCCTGGAATTCTTTGCAGACAAAAGAAGCAACGCACAAAAACCATTATATTTTAACCTTGCATGCGAGCTTGAGCGATGCAGACTTTTACCATTTATTAGAATTCCTCGTAGACTTATCTAGGGACAATTATAGTATCTAGAAGGGGAGCGTTACCAGTAAGGTAATGGTAGTCAGGCTTCACGCTTTAGACTCTGCTAATGATGTGACTGTTATCTGGAGTATATTTAAACATGTTTCTATGAAAAAAAAGATAATTTTCTTCTAAAACAAAAGAACTCTGCTAACAAGAAGATACTCTTTACCTGTGAAACTTATAAAGCAGAAGTAACTTTTTGCACGTCAGTGACATATCTTGCAAGCTATCGTAACATAATGCTTGCCACACAGTCTGTCAGAAAATTGACAGGAAGATAAACAAAGAACAGTCAGAGAAAAATGACGTCACAATAAACCTATTAGCACCTCGTTAGCTGATTTGTAAACATTTTGTTTTGTACGAATGTCATTATTAGTATTTGGCACATCGTTTTTCTGTTTGCCGTAGGGCGGGAGAGAGAGAGAGAGAGAGAGAGAGACTGGACCACTGAAAAAGAACATTAGTGTAATCCATGCGGTCTTTCAGTGTAATAAACAGCGAGTTACAGATTATTCGTCATGAAAATTAGGTATTTAAAACACCTTTAAAAAAAGTTTTTAATAATCTAAACGAAGCTAGTCCACTACATATCAACATGCAACACAAATAATAACTACAGGAATGGCTGCTATTTAGAGCCAGTTAAAGTAATTCTCTTAGTCTATAATACCGATGAGATAAGATAGGCACATTTTGGTCCTTACTGTATACCTCGAGTTATTCATTGCAGAACAACAGTAACGTGTTATGAATTACGGAAACAAGTGAGACCACAAAAGAAAAAGGATGATTTTGAAATATCAAAAGACAGCAGCCCTAGTCCCCTAAAATTCTCGATTATTACCACTATTTTCTTCACTTGAAATTCAGCTTTTAGAATTAGATGTTACATTTTGAAGAACTTGTCACCTAAAATAGTTTCAGGCATTTTAAAGACAAAATCAAACTGTGTGACTATCATTATTTTTATTCCAACAGATGTTTACAATATAAGATTTTCAGTTAATATGAGTCTCACCTGTCCATTGATTTAAATGTATATCTGTTCAATTATGTTTTACTTATCGAAATATTCATATGCTGGAGTTTATTATTAAGAGCGAAAATAAAGTTGCTATGTAGGCACAACTTTTCGGAATTTCGACCTTAAATTCAGCATCCGAACGACCCAATCGGTAATCCTTAGGAGTGAAGCCATGTGTGCCATATTCACAACATATTTTTATTTCCGGGCTCTGGAATATAAATGCCTGTATATGTATGCGAAATTTATGTATTTTTCTTCATCTATCAGTCTAAGCTCTCTTTTGAACAGGGGTATTTGTGGAGGTATGTTGAATGCGTTGTGTTTTGTATTGTCGTGCGGAAATTTTATGGAATATTGATGGGTTGTTATACCTCTGCAAATATAATCAGTGCATTTACTGCTACATGAATTCCCATTCTAAGGTTATTATTATTTTTACCTTTGGAAGATTGTAATACAAACTATCCCCGGAAGTAAGTAAATACGAATGACTTGTAGATGCCTCACTGTATTTTCCTCTTAGTGGGTACATTGATATCCAAGACTCATCCAAGCTAACGCGGGTTATTGTTCCTTTAACTCGTTGGCTGAAACTTTGTTGTTCTTAGTGACCGAACTGGAAGTAAACTTGTCTCTGGTATGAAGAACTAAGCTTCAAATTTACATTTGGCTCATCTCCCACTAGTACTTATGCATTTTCTGTTTATTTTTGCAAAAGTCAGTTTTAAGATTAGTGGATAATCTCATTAACTCATGGAGTTACACGCACAAACGTATGTATAGATGTATATATATATATATATATATATATATATATATATATATATATATATATATATATATATATATATATATATATATATATATATATATATATATATATATATATATATGTGTGTGTGTGTGTGCAACGTGTGTGTACACACACAACGTGATGAGCTCTTCAACAGGTTTATATATATATATATATATATATATATATATATATATATATATATATATAAACCTGTTGAAGAGCTCATCACGTTGTGGCTGCCACGTTGCGCCACGTGCAAATAAATGGGACACTGAAACGTCGGTATCGTAGCGTAAAAGATCCATTGATTGTTTAAAGTCGAGTTCTTCATGTCACCGGCTAAAGCTGAGGATTTGAACAGCTGGTATAGCGCAATATTTATCTTGAGGAGAATTAATTTTACCCCTCTGCCGCGTGTTGTTAATTTTTATTCCCAAAAGAGGATTTTAGATAGTTTCGAAGAATTTCAATTTAAATTCTGTTTGATTTCCTCGAATTTCCTAAACTTTCGTTACTTGATTTATATCTTGATATGTATGACCCGATTATTTGAGTTGTGAATTATTATTGCTTCTGGCCTTGACAGGAACTATAATCATTCTGAAATAATATCCTCCACGCAACTATTTGTACACATATTTACACGTCACTGCCAGCGTTTTAAACATGCCTATTGAAATAATGACCTTGTCAAACCTTGTCAAGATTGGCAGAAGTTTATATATATATATATATATATATATATATATATATATATATATATATATATATATATATATACACACACACATATATATACACACACACACACACACACACAAACATACCTATCCACCCACCCACCTACACACACACACACATATATATATATATATATATATATATATATATATATACAGTGTATATATATATATATATATATATATATATATATATATATATATATATATATATATATATATATATATATATATATATATATATATATATACCACCAATGTGTGAGTTAGGTTAAACAAATGATTGAACAAAAGGTTCTAAAATGAATCTTAAGACAATCTGCAGTTTCGAAAAATTAAAGATGAACAAATTTCATAGACAAGAATACTCCCTCATGACTCTTTCAGTTCCGGAGAGAGCCACGGTGTCCTTCAGCTACTTGGTGAAGTTGGTGTCCAGTGCAGTTCATGCGGGGAGGATCTCACGCGTACTTCATATTCAGATCTGTAAACTGCATTAGTAGCTGGTATTGTTTTCCGCCATATTCCATTTTATCTGTAAAACTGCATTCCAAATTCAAAATTGTAAACTACGTTGGTCCCAAAATCCTTGGATCCACCATGGCTGTTCATTTTTTCCTTTACAAGGACTGCTATCAGTGTCCAACTTAATTCATATTGGGAGGCTTTCATGCCTCCTCCAAATTCAAATTTATAAACTACGTTGATCCCAGAATACTTGGAACCCCGAAGAATGATGCTATTTCCACAACCTACAGGTTAATGATATCGCCTGTGAAGAAGGCCAATAATAATTGCTCTAGAATGATTTGATTTGATTAAAGATTTGAATATTTGTTGGTCGAGGGATTCAGATTGTTTTGTAGGTTGTAGTGCCACGTAGCCACTAATGATCGAGATCATTCAAACAATGTTATTAGAATCCTAAGATGTCTGGCACTGGGGTTGTGTTGTACCTACACCTACAATTTTTTCTGTAGTAAGCTGTTTCCCATTGTTGAGGTCAACTCCAGAGAAATAACGAGACAAAACTTATTGCTTCATTTACTGTCTAATTGCTGAGTTGAAGGTGAACCATCTATTCAGAAAAAATAAGACTTGATACCTACTCAGTCAAAGCAGGAGATTGAGCTGACTGGTGAGGGAAGACCAAAATTGAAAATGTCAGGATGTTCAGTATTTTTATAAGCATACAGTAAGATTATGATCTAAAATATTTATTGATTGCTTGAATTAAATGTTTACGTAATTTGAAATTTCAGCAAATTTGGTCACCTATAGTAGCCTTACTCCGCTATGACACCAAACTGGCATTCGCAAACAAACGATAATCGATCAATTTTTCCACATACAATTAATCCCTTTATTTATTTTTTCCACCGCAATTTGAACCTAACTTGACCATAAGATGACCCATTTCCATTTCTTGGGATCAGATGAATTACCAACAGTTATTGCCCACGTTGAAAGTGGCCAACAAACCAGGAAGACAGTCTAACATAAGCCTTTGCATCTCTCAGGAAATACTGTTGTACAGTGGCTTATAATGCGCGTGAATTTTTGTTCTAATTTCTCTTTATTCTTCTGCTTTGATATATACAATTATACCTCTCAATCTCTTTCTTTATTTCTAATTCGAGACCCTTAACTACAACCAACAGCAAATAAAGAAAAAAAATTGTCGGCGATATAGATTTCAGATCGTGACCCATTTTAACATGCATTTCCTGGAGCCTTTCATAAAGGGAAGAGGTTGACGACCAGCATAATGGCTTTCCACACTCTCCGACCTACTCAGTCCACCCTTATTAAAGTCCCTCACCTTATAATTACCTCTTAATGGTGCAATTCACCCCTCTCGGCAACACCCTCATTTTTGTTCCGTCTCTTTTCATTACATCAATGGCAGATCCTTATGTCTAAGTGCTGTTCCATGTCTATTCAAAGATTTTGTTGGCTAAGTCTCCTGTCATTATTTTTATTTGTTTCTCCTATATTTTATGGTGAGGGGGAGGGATAAAACACGCATTTTATAGAAGAAAAAAGTTGGCATATTCGTTTGATTTCACATGATTCATATTTTTTACTTAGCATCTAATTTTATTTACTTTGATGTGCATCTAGACTTTGCTTTAAAAATAAATATTTAGCTTGAGACACAGAGGGTCATTGAAACTTGGAAATTAATACTGTAAAAGATTAAACACTTCATATTTCCAAGAGCTGAGATCTTTCATCAGGCAAACATTTTTCCACCTCCCAAAAAAAGAAAAAGAAAAACAGAAAAATCGTTTGAGCTCATGAGTCAACACTTGGATGTTAATGTCATAAGCATTCATTATTCATTTATGGGCCACACGCACATTTACCCTCAGAGTAAGAGAGAGAGAGAGAGAGAGAGAGAGAGAGAGAGAGAGAGAGAGAGAGAGAGAGAGAGAGAGCCCATAATATAAAAGAATCCGAGTTTGTATACTATAACTTATGTTAAATTTCATCTGTTTGAATCCGGCTGTTGATTGTGTCAACAAGCTAAGTTATTCCCATAAATGCAACGGGAATATTTGGACAGATGCCCACAAGCCGGAACATGTCTCCAGACGTCTTTGGTAAAAGTAGGACAGGATAACATGATTTTATTATATAGAATTGCTGTTACATGTTTCATATAACCGGGTCCTTATATCAAAATATTCATCGGGTGATTTCTTTTAAGGCCATAATCATAAGACGTAAGCTTTTTTGGTAATGAAATTCAGTCGGATTCAGTAGATCGAAGACTCTCATTTGTCTCGCTTACATAAGCGAATGGCAGAGGACTTGTGACTCTGTACGTCAGAGGAAATTTGGTCATTCGTAGAGATGAAGGTTTTCTAACAAACGCCCTGTGCATCTTCGTCATTATACGGTAATTAGCATATAATTACTGTCATTTTTCATGCACGATTTCTCTAGATACGAGTAAATCAATTACTTTTCATAAAGATTCTTCGATATAAATTGTTTGAATTCGCATTCTGTACTGAAATCCCTTCGTCTTCCTTTGCGCATTGTAAACGGGTTTCCTTTTCCAAACCCTCCATTAGAATTTTAGATTTAATTTAATCTTCCAGGGGCTCCTGGGGAATATGTATTTTTCTTTTTTTTTTCGATATGTTCCTCCGGTTATGATTTTTATATATAAATTCATTGTTTCTGTAAAAGATCAAATACACTAAACCAGCAAACTTTTTTGTTTTGAGTTATTTAGCATCATCATTCTGTACATTATTAATGAGAAATATGTGGATCACCTTTCCGCTATGAAGTGACACCCTGTGTCGGTTATTCATCACTTTCTAAAAGAAAACATTTACGATTGCGTTAGTTCTCAGTTAAAATTTGTAGTTTAATTTTCATAGGAAGGTATATTTAATCTATATCCTAAAATACTTTTAATAAAACAAATATGTGTTATTAAGAGTTGGAAGTTGTTGAGGTGTGCTGAAGAGTATTGTCATCTTAAATGGT
This sequence comes from Macrobrachium rosenbergii, assembly GCF_040412425.1. Classification (NCBI taxonomy): domain Eukaryota; kingdom Metazoa; phylum Arthropoda; class Malacostraca; order Decapoda; family Palaemonidae; genus Macrobrachium; species Macrobrachium rosenbergii. The sequence continues at coordinate 15,678,524 of NC_089797.1, read as the reverse complement.
ACTTGAACAGAATTATAAATATAATAACACATCCCAGTACGTTAATAAAGAAAAATTCCCTTTACTTTCTTTAGAAATCGTGCCGTTTTTCAACAGATAGACTGATCTTGTCTGGCGTAAACGTTTGAGAAGAAAAATACGTGTATATTGATTAAAATAGTATAACAAAAATTAAAGGTTTGTAGAAATCTCTTGGAAACCATGTAACAAAGTTGGCTGCCTGTTAAAGAGTGGCACATGAAATATTGACCGGAGAATCTCATTTAAGTTTTGTTCACTTTTCACTAACACATTGTCGCAGTTTCCTACATATTACAAAGATTTACCCCGTCCTTTTAAAAGCATAATTAATTTTGATTACGTAAACTTTTACTGTAAGTATATACATAACCTTACGTCAGATTGAATAATCATGGCATAGAGAATGACATAAACGTGATTTTTATATGTAGTGTCATAAAAAAAATGCTATAAAAATTAGGAAACAAGGGAGGTGTGCAAAAAAGCAGTGAATGGCAAAGCAGTTCAAAATGATTTGGTGTGCTGCCGACGTGGCATATGTTATGTTACGCATTTCCACACATGAGCATCACTCATTCGGCCAAGAAAATTATCTGTCTCGTAATTTGCTATTATGTGCTTACAAGTAATTTAAGTTTATGTTAAGTTTATCCTTTTGCCTGATAACTATTAATATTGAACCAAATGGAATAGTTTTTTATCATATTCATAAAAAGTTTTACCAAAGATAACTGAAATCGGAATACTAGATTTGACGTAGAATGCAATCTGTGTTAATACCTAAGACAAGTTGAGGCGAGTTACGCTCACTCAGATACGTCAGAAACAAATATTTCTTTTTAAATTTCAATTATTGTAACCGTCCCGTCCACCTCAGTGAGGGACTGATGGTTTATAAATACAGTGTGCTGTTTCAATTAGTAAATCTAAACCGAAAGCTGAAATAGAACCTGAAAGAATATCGCTAATAGAAATAGCTGCTGACCTTGCAATACTTCAAACTATTGATTGCTGCGTAAGAGAAAGGCAATAAACTGCTAGACCCGAAGAAAACGAATAGAGCCCCTTAGGGGTGTGGTGCCGTAAGTGCACCTCACGCGGTGCACTGTAGGCAGCACTTAAGGTTCTTTGCTGTATCCCTTCGGTCCGTAGCTGCAACTCCTCTTATTCTTTTTACCGTTCCTCTGTCCAAATTTCCTTTTCCATCTTACTGCATACCCTCTCCTAACAATTATTACGCAGTCAACTGCGAGGTTTTCCTCCTGTTGTACCTTTAACACCTCCCTTACTCTCCATTTCCCTTTCAGCGCTGAATGGCCTAAATTTTAGATTCCACTCCAGAATAAATAGACACAAAAAGAGTGTCATTCTATGGATGTTAGTTGTTCATGACGCAAGAGTACTAAAAACTGGGATTTCCATTGTATTATGATAAAAATGTCGTATTTAAATAATTTAGTTACTCTGGACAAAATTTCTAGATTCAAGTTAATTCCCAGGAAAGTCCCAATTCAGCTTTGACCTTTGACCTCCTAAAGAAAGCTCAGAACAAAATGTTGGCTACTGCAGGCTAAAATACCGTTCTGTCAGAAGAAAATTAACGAGGGAATAAATGAAAGAACCAAATAAGGGAAGAAAATTATCGAGGTAATAAATGAAAGAACCAAACAAGGGAAGAAAATTAACGATGGAATAAATGGGAGAACCAGATAAGGGAAGAAAATTAACAATGGAATAATTGGGAGAACCAAACAAGGGAAGAAAATTAACGAGGGAATAAATGGGAGAAACAAATAAGGGAAGAAAATTATCGAGGAAATAAAAGAAAGAACCAAGTAAATAAGAATGGTAAAACTTAAATATTGAAAATTACAGCGACGAAGATATAAAACATGATGTCTGTTTTCCAGTATGAATTAATTAAAAGGGAGGTGCTGTGTATATATGCACAGTCCAACGTATGTTATGACAGGCACATCTTACAATTACAACGGGGTATGAAATGAATTCATAATTTAGTTTTTATCGTTGCTAACGACGCAGGCAACGCCATCTGTCTTCATTTGTTTTGTTCAAACATTCAGTGCTTCTGCGCTCGTTAAACGTCAGTAAGGTATCTTCGCATATGACATCAGAGGAAAGCAGGAGAAGGTGAAAAAATAAAAACGTGAAATAAAACAGAAGCAGAGAAAGAAAGAAGAGAATTATTTAAATGAGAATTTCGTATTGCGTTAGTTTTCTCTGTATTTTATAAGCAGATAATTACAGACGTCCGAAAACAGGAAATGATAAGGAAACGAAAGAAAAGAAAAGCAGAGAAAGAAAGAGCAGAATTGTTTAAATTATATTACGTATCACGTTAGTTTTCACTGTATGTTATAACTAGATAAGCTCAGACTTCGTCTAGATTAATGTAACTAGCTGCTCAATGCGCAATAGCTGGGAAAAGAGAGGGCTAATAACTAACAAACAAACGACGAAGAACGAGACACACATAAGAAGAAGCCTCCTATAAGAAGGCAAAGGGCGCTAAACATCCAGCATAATCAGCTAATCACTCGTAATTCATTCTGAGCGCAGGGTTCGTCAAGTTGCAGCGATAGCTCTCATCGCTAGATCTTCTTGACACCCGACAGATACTTTTTGGCATGTGTCCTAAAGGTATGAAAAAGATGCGTGCCCCTGTTCCTACCCTCCTCCCAACTTTCTCCCATCCCCTCGTGCCCGGTACACTAATGCCTAAGTTCCTACCAGTAGACCAACGGTTAGGTCGTGCGCACACTGTACTACGCTGGCCGCCAGAAGTGGTAGATGATATCACTCATCCGCCTTGCCTCCTTCTGTGATAGTCGTTTGTTTTATTAAGCGTGGAGGACAAAAACGCGCAGAGCCAGAATCCACGTGCCATCTACCAGTGAACATACATTTAGGAGGCAATATTTATGTTTGCATGTTTTGGTCTGCTTCTGTTTTTTAGTTCCCATAGGAGAAATTCGATAATTTTGTTTATGTACTAAGTGTGGCCATGACACGCCTTACCTAAAGTCTGCGAAACTACCGATGTTTTGACTTACTGTTAGTATTTTGTGTGGCCGGGGGCGGCTGTGTGTAGAGGGAGAGGTTTAATTTTTAATACAATATTGCTGGTAAAGAACGCATATGTAATTTAATAAGAGAGAGAGAGAGAGAGAGAGAGAGAGAGAGAGAGAGAGAGAGAGTGAAGGAGGAGGTAAAATTCTAAGTTATTTTGGTTTAGATGTAAAAAAATTTTTCGCGAGTTTTATATAAAAATTAAGAAAAGCAATTTCAACGTAAACATCGAGTCCTTGAGACTCCAATATTGATATTTATAGGACACAAGGCAGTATAATATTCAAGACATTGTCGGAATTCCTTCCCTTGGTTTCTAGGGACTGCAAATGCTTGAGGGCAAGGTGGCTTTTGCATCAGTTAGACTTCTCAAATAATAATAATAATAATAATAATAATAATAATAATAATAATAATAAATAATAATAACACCAGTGTTATTAATACTCTTGTTATTTTATTTGATTTTGCCTTATTATTATTATTATTATTATTATTATATTATTATTATTATTATTATTATTATTATTATTATTAAACCACCGTACCAAAATAAGAGTACCTATTTTTAATAGATTACTATAGATTAATTTTAAGCAACATCTGAGTCACATTGCTAGACCCCTACATTATTCTCTCGAAGAGTTTGTTCTCAGATGGCAAAAGCAAATAGACTAAGAGCAGTTCAAGAAGTTGGACATCTAAGTGATTGGAAACCAAAGAGAAAAATTAAAATTTTAAAAATATAAGGCAGGGCAGCTGGGGCCTAAAGGAGACACTGCAAAGGCCTTTAGTGATATATTGTCTACAGTGTGCCTCTCAACGCACGCTGCAGGGGGATCCCCCTTACTAAGTAAGGTCAGCTGGAATGCGTGATTCAAGAATGCTGTCATTTAGACCACGTTCATTTGTTTTGTACAGTAATCAAAGTAAGAACAAAGCGGGAACAGCAACAAATCACAATGACAATCATAATGATGGTGATTATGATAAAATAAAGAAAAAGAATATGGATAAATGAGGATTACTTGACCCGCAGTGTAATCCACAAAATCATCTCCTTTTAATAAGGACGTAATCAAGTTATATATATGTCAACCTGACCACGTGTGTGTGCGTGTGTACACACACATATATATGTATGTATGTATATATATATATAAAATATATATATACATATATATATATATATATATATATATATATATATATATATATATATATATATATATATATATATATATATATATATATATATATATATATATATACATACACACACAATTTATTTATTGAATAAATGAAACACTTTTTCATGAGAGTTTCAGTTATTCTTGAAAAATTGAATTCACAGACGGGAACGGAGAGATCGAAATCCAGAATTTAATTCCAGTTCACAGCTAATTCCAATTATTCTATTTGTTTTCATCCGTTATACGGGAATATATTTTCCTGCCGATGCCCCGTGGGGGTTGGGGGTCGGGGTTAGTGCCGTCAGTGCATCTCTCGTGGTGCACTATAGGCATTACTTAAGGGCCTTTGCAACGTCCCTTCGGCCCCTAGCTGCAACCTCTTCCATTCCTTTTACTGTACCTCCGCTCATATTCACTTTCCTCCATCTGACTTTCCACCCTCTCTAACAATTGTTTCGTAGTGCAACTGCGTGGTTTTCCTCCTGTTACACCTTTCATATCTTCTAACTGTCAGTTCCCTCAGCGCTGAATGACCTCATAGGCCCCAGCGCTTGGCCTTTGGCCTAAATTCTATATTCTGTTTCCTGTCGATGGGGATAAAAAAAGTCCTGTCAAAAACTCTGGAGATATTCTGCGAGAGATCCTTATATTTTGCTTTTGCAGATTAAAGATTATGAAAGTAGATTTAAAATTCTGCACCGTACGTGAACTTGATTATAAATTGGATAGTGCTTGCAGCTTTCTTAGAATTCATTGTCCATACAATTACATACAGTGCATCAACAAAGTTTATCTTGCTTGGTGCGATGAGAAATGCCATAATTTAGAATTATAATGCACCAAAAATATGTTTTAAAGTGTGAGTGTGCGATAGTCATACAAATAATTACGATACTACACAAGTGTATTGGTAATGTCATGTTCCCAACAACTAAATGAACATGTTTTAGAAGGGGTATTATTACCTTAGATCGTATGAGACTTCCTTGCTACAGTATATTATGATTCAGGGGAAACCAAAGTAGAAATGTAAAGTTTCCAACTCATCCCTGATTGTGTTTGCTGGTGTCCTGCTGGCACTAGAGGAGTTGGAAGACCTAGACCCACTTAAATGAGAACAATGAGACAGGAACATGGAGATGAATTGAGCTTTAGTGAAAGTGAAGACAGCAAAGACATGAGTGGGAGAATTTCACAGAGGCTCCTATACATCTCATGGCGATGGAGGCGATGATGATTATGATGATGATGATGATATATCCTCCCTGATGGCAAGAGATAGTGAGATGAAGTTTCTGACTGTGTATAAAGTGCCCCGGATAGTGAGATAATTTTCTTACTATATATGAGGTGCCCCCGGCAGCAATGGGTCGATAACAAACGCTGGTGGAAAGATGCTCTCACACATAGCGTAAAATTGCCTTTAACGTAGTGCATGCTTGTTGCATTTCTGGGTCTCATGTTGGGTGAGCGGCCTCTTTAGTCCGCTGCCAAGTATTATTGTTTGTTTCTTTCTTTTTCCCGGTTTCTATTTTCACTTTCTGTTCGTTACTTGTCGACCTTCATTTGTTCATGATTATGAGTCACTCCTCAGCAGCCGCTCAAAATGAAGCATTCTGGAGCAAAGGTGTTCGTCTATGTCCTCTTTCTGATAAAATGAGGCTCTTTACTTTTGTCTCAGTTCACTTTCATTATTCGTTGTTCACTGATTTGTGTCGATGTGTTGGATGTATAGATACTATCGTGTTATTGTTTTCTTTTTCTTGCTCTTTCATTAGTCAAAAAATCTGCTACATCTAGGGGCATAATAGACTTCATATTCCGATGTTATCGATTCATTCTCATTGTGGGTCTTTAAATGTGTAAGTATGTAATAGATGCCAAAACTTTTAATCTCAAATAATCAAGGTATAATTACCTTGATTCCGGTAATAAATTTTCACTGTCCATAAAAAATTCCATTCAAGACACTTCAGCTCATTTATTACGGTATTATTTATGGCACAAGCAGGAACAAAATATCCACTGAGGATAATTTCCATCTCTTGTAAACAGTCGGCTATTCTTAGTTTACTCGGAGAACACCAATAAATTTGACAGCTATGGCGTGACGACCGAAGGTACGAATCAAACAAAAAGCTCATTCATTTTGGTCGTTTCTGAGTGAAAAGCCCCATTATTATTAGATTCTGTAAGGCTTCATTTAATTATGCCATTATTCATTGCTTTTGGCAGCACTTAAAGACTCTTCCTTTAGCTTTAGGGCCATGTTGATAAACTCTGTTTTAGGCATCACTGGCTGCGGCATATACATTCACCCTACAATACCCTATGACGGAAGGCTGAGCCAACCTGTCAAAGAGTTGATTTACTTTGTCAAAATGATTTACGTTAGTGAAAGTTTTTCATTAATTATTTTGAGGACATGTCTGATAAGACAAAAATTCCATGTAAATAGTACAAAATAGTGTATATATAATTTTTTTTTTTTTTTTTTGCCAAAAAGCGGAAGTTTACATCTTTGACTATGAAATGTTTAAATTGTTATTTTTTTTTCCCTGTCATTCAATTTTAATCGTAAGAAACTGCGAAGTTTGTCAATTAGGACATTAGCATTTCCTGCCTCAAATGTTATCCACACTCTCTTGAAATCAGAACGAATTATGCCTCTGCGTTCACGGAAAATTTTCTTTATTTAGTCGAATGCTCTTACAGGAAACTGTTCTTCTTTGGTTAAGTATCGTTTCATTCTTTATCAGAATATCTATCAGTTCTATTATTAGATATAATGTATTCATTTATAAGCATATATTGGGACGACCGTTATGATAATAAAAGTCTATTTGCGTGTACAAAATAAAACTGAAACAGCACTACTTCACAAGACTAAAATAACAGAAAAAATATTTTAAGTAACTATGACACTGTCGTTCGTAAGTCAGCAGGCCAAAGATTTAATTGCCGTAAATCATTACACATGATATTATGAAGGAAGGAATAGGAAATTTACATAAAGCATGTGACATTCAACTGCGAAGTGCCATGATATGTATTTCACTTAATGTCAGCAAAGTGCCACGGACAGCTTTTGGTCTGAGGTGTCAGTGATACTGCAGTGAAAGTTCCTGAGATTTTTTTTGCAATAGAAAAGAATGAGAAGATAGTATTGCTTTCTTTTGGTCAAGAAGGGTCTCGTTCTGAAAAAAGGCAGAATTTGTGACACAGGTTACATTAATGCAAAATTCAGTATATAAATGGGTTTAATGTAAATTAGAAATTATATCAAAAGTCTTGCTGACTGAAGTATATGTATCTAAACTATTCATACAGTCGGCCTCATTTTGATTACTATCTGAGATATTACTTTGGGTATGCTCCCTGTTGCTATTATCTTGCTTATGTTGACAAAGAACTATTCAGATTCGTTCCATTTTCCACTGATATAGTGAGAAAATGTTAACACAAGAGTCAGATGACTGAATCAGTCATTAATTCGCTTTGACTTTTGTTTCTGGAACAAAAAGCTTTTTTTCTGAAAGTCTCCTCGAGAATTCCTTTTGTATAATATTTCAAAAGAAGGAAATGTATTCCAGTATGTTATATACGTACTGTCGGGCGTTCAAGTCTCCCGGGTACCGAATCGTTTATCAGTTATAATTCCCCTTCGGTGATATTCCCGAAGTAGAGCGAATTGGTTACTAAACGACATTTTTAGCATGCCTGTGAATAACAAAATGTCACGGTGATGTGATAAAAATTCACACACACCCACACACACATATTATATATATATATATATATATATATATATATATATATATATATATATATATATATATATATATATATATATATATATATATATTTATATATATATATATATATATATATATATATATATATATATATAGAAACAATTTTATGCATTAAGATGCAGTATATATGTATATATATGTATATAGGTATATATTACACACACACACACACACACATATATATATATATATATATATATATATATATATATATATATATATATTATCATATATGTATTTATATAAAAAACATTATCACGTGTATTTATATTTTCGTCATTCCATTATTTTCACATTCACGTTATATACATATACATATGTGTATATATATATATATATATATATATATATATATATATATATATATATATATATATATATATATATATATATATATATATATATATATATATCACTGAACAATGTATGACCGATGTCTAAGGCAAACTGGACATTGTTCTGTATAAAATCTAGGTTTAATTTTTGTTATTCAAATTGAATTAATCATTCAGCAAGGGGAAATTCTCATGTCAATAGCAGTATTTACATATTTGCAAAAAGCAAGAATTTACAAGGCTGTTATTCGAGGAACATAATACTGTTTCACCGGTTTATGTATAGAATGGGTATAAAGTCATATATAGGCTGTTTACGTGGGTTTGTAATTTATCATGTATATATGTATATATATGTATATTTGGATATACATATACTGTGTACACACACACACACACACACACATATATATATATATATATATATATATATATATATATATATATATATATATATATATATATACACACACACATATATATATATATATATATATATATATATATATATATATATATATATATATATATAAATATATATATATATATAAAACATATTTAAACGTTGAAACCATATATTCATCAGGCACTTGTTTCTGTGCCCTGTTCAAAAAAGCACATATTTGTAGAATATGGACAAGATGTATTAGAAATTACAATGGTATAATTGAATACAAAAACATAGAATTATGTGAAGTTTTTAAGGATTGCCTCCGATGTTAAAAGGTGTATTTTCTTCCTTATCGTTGAGATTGACCAAATTCCAGAGTGGTTTTTGGCCTCATTAGCTCCCTTTGGCGATGGATCTGGCGGTCGCGTTTCTTGGTCATCTTCCTCAAATTTCCGAGGATTAAGGTGTCATGGCGTCCGATTTCAATATCCTCCTGACAGGTTCATATTGTTGGTTTGATTGATGATAGCAGATTCCAGCATCTTTCTTTTGTACGGACAGCTACATATTGAAAACAACTCCGCCCCACATCATTAATGACATGCCCTGTATTTCTAATAGTTTTTGGAAAAAAATTCCCGAACTCCAGTTCACCTGCTAATTCCAATTATTCTAATGTTTTCATCCGTTATTTCAAAACGAATATATTTTCCTTTGCCGATGCCCCGTGACTGGGGTCACGGTTAGTGCCGTCAGTGCATCTCTCGAAGGCACTGGTGCACTATGAAATTCGATTTGTGAAAATTAATCATGTAGCTGAGTTTTAAGCAAATTATAACGTCCCTTATTTTCGGCCCCTAGCTGCAACCTCTTCCATTCCTTTTGACTGTACCTCCGCTCATATTCACTTTCCTCCATCTGAATTTCCAAAATATATGAATAAAATAATTTGTTGAGGAGTGCAACTGCGTGGTTTTCCTCCTGATTAACACCTTTCATATCTTTAACTAACTAAAGTTGCAGATAATCCCTCATGTTAACAGCTGAATGACCTGTCAGGAATTTGACACAATGCAGCTTCTTGCTGAGGCCGCCAGTTGTTTGCCTAAATTTGTATTCTGTTTCCCCTGTCGATGGGGAATAAAAAATCTCCTTTACTCAGGGCTAAACCTTTTGAATGGAATATTTCAATGAAACAGAACTTTTGTCGTCTATCAAACCCCATAATATGATCTTCAAGCCATTAGATGTTCGTAGATGATATCTTTGTTCTTTCTGGGACAATTTCCTGGGGACTTTAAAAATTTTTAATATCTAAATTCGTTGTTAAGACCATAAAATTTAAAACAGAAATGGGAAAAGGACGGAAAATGCAATCCTAGATGTAAAGATCAATAAGAAAACAGAGAACAGGTATGCATTTACAAGTATATAGAAAACCACAAGTGTCTTTAATCATTCATTTCTTTAGCTACCACGACGTCTCCGTAAAAATCATATTAATTTGCATTCCTCAGAGGACTTTTTTTATGTTCAAATGAGTACCTGGATCAAGAATTTAACACGATCCGCCAACACCTAACGCAATATATCTATATACCACACATTATCGAGAGGGCTATTAATAAAGCAAATAAAATATACTATAGAGGTCCCACTCACAACAGACAAATAGATTTCAACAACAAAATAAAACTTCCATACGATTGAAAACATCCAAAAAGTCTTTATTGATGCAAATGGCCACCGAGCAACTCAGTTCTAATAATCCTTTCATTTTCCATTATCCCAAATCCATCGGGAGTTCACTCGTTAACGTATCAAATAACAAAAGGGAAGAAGCCGGAGTTTACAAGATACCGTGTAGTAATCATGTCATGACATTTATGTAGGCGAGACAGGCCATATCCCTCAAGTCGTCAAAGAATAACAGGCACAAAAGATCAGTACGTTACGGCTCTCTGCAGCAACTGAGTTCAGACATTTTCCTCCAGTCATTCTCAAATCCATCCATGTCATTAACTGGTCTTCCTCTTGGCCGACTTCCATTGATTTTACCAGTGAGAGAGATGTTCTAGTTCTTGTCTTCTCACTAAACCCACAAACCGCAATTGTCTCCTCAATCAAACCAAAAATTCTCTCTCAATGCCTACTCTCTCTAATACCTGCTCATTAGTTTTCCTTTCTGTCCATGATATTTTCAGCATCCTTCTCCAAAACCACATTTCTGCAGATGAACCTCTCCTCATCTGCGACCCCAGATCCAAGTTTCACAGCCATACAACAAATACAGACCAAAAAACATTTCACAAATCTTCTCCTAAGATTCATCGATATTTTCCTTGGTGACTAACGCCATCTTACCAAATGCATCTTTTGCCATGGATATTCTCTTCCTGATCTCTTTTTCGCATTTTCCATCACTTGTAACAGTCCATCCTAAATAATTAAAACTACCAGTTTGTGTTAACTGTTTCAGCATTAATTCTTATATCTGTTCTTGAAATTTCATCTTTTAACAAACTTCTGTTTAAATAATGTTTTATTGACAGACCTCTTTCTCTATTGACACTGTAAAATTACAGAAAAGCATTTATCATATAGTCTGCAACAAGTGCTGTATCATCAGCATATCTGATATTATTAATATATGACTCCTCCAACCTTAATTCCTTCCATATCTCTGAGATTCAGCGTATCATTTCACTTAAAAAAAGAAGATATCAGGTGATAACCACAACCCTGTCTTACATGTCTTTGATGTCTCCGAGTCTCTGATTCGTCATTTTCTGAATATGCAAAAGGATTCCAATATAAATTTTTATCAATCTTAGATCTTTCCCATTGACAAAATTATCTGTTTCCAATATCCTTATAAGGTCTACATGTCTAACCTGATCAAAAGTTTTCATAGTCAAAAAACAAAATATAGAACTTTTTTTCACTTCTATTGCTTTCCATCAACATTCTCAAAATAAAAAGGCATTTCTTGTCCCTTTATCTCTACCACACTGTTCATTATATCTCTGGGAGTATCTTATTTCTTATTCTATTCAAAACAATCCTAATATTATTTTTATGATCTATATGATACTGATAGTCCGGTGTTTATATGCACTAAAAGTGTTCCTGGTATTTTTGGCATTGTGATAAATGTTGATTTGTACATCTGTGTTGCAGGCTCTCCAAACAACTCTATATTCCTTCATAATTCCATTAAAATATCAATGATGTTTTCTCCCAGAGCTAAAATCTCTGCAAATTCCATCATCACCTGTTGCTTTATCGCTTATTCATTTGTTTTAAATGATGCCTCTATCTCAAATCTGATTATACTTCATCCTTTCCGTTGTCATGTGAAGTCTAGATGTTTATTCTATCATCATCAAACAATTCTCAATATATTCCGCCATCTTTCCAATATTTCTTTGACTCCATTAAGGTTCCATCCGCTTTTTTGAAATCCAGTGCTGATTTTATTTTAAAAGTAATTTCTTTCATTTGTATCATACTTTCTAATCATCCCTTTTATCCAAATCTTCTACCTCCTCAAAATTTATCCATCCATTTCTCCTTTGCCCTTATTCCCTCTTAATAGTTCTATCCAGAGCTCTATATCTATCTTCATTTTTACCCTTCTGTGATCTTTTCCATCATTAAAGATATCTTTCGTCATCCATTCTCTCCGTAGCTCTTGCTTTCTGTTGATGGTAAAAATTCAATAATTTCTTTATTGCATTTTCCATATTTTGCCCTTTTGCTGGGGATGTTGGAAACTGGGCCTTCCTCCTAACAAGAAAGAATTTCTTACAAAAATATTATATTGGTTCTTCATCTATTTATTTTCACTAATTTGCCTCTTTGATTTAAAGTACTCTTCCTCTGATTTTTCAACTTCACCATCACTGTTTGACAACTGGTACATGGTCACTATTGCCTGGGTAGGTTTTCACTTGTTTGCAAATCTTTTATTGATTTACCCAAGTCTATTCGGTTTCTAACTTTGTCACCAAATAAACCATGTCCAGAGATGTCTTGATTACTCAGGGCTAAACCAGGTGTTTGATATAATCTGTTCTCTCTCTCTAAGAACCAGATGCAGAAATCTGTTTCCTCTCTCATTTCTTCTTAATCCAAAGGCTGAAGTCTATCCGCCATCTTCCTTGTCCCACCTTTGCATCAGGTCAGCCTTGTTACTTCATCTTTTGCACTGCTCTCTTGCCTGATTTAACTCTAGATAAAATTGATCAACATTTTCTTATCATTGTTAAGATGTAGGTGCATATATTTAAAATGCATATATTGAATGATTAGCTTTTATAGGCACCAAAAAATGCAATCAGATACAGCCCAATAGCCTATCAAACATGGTTTCACAGATTTGTCTAGAATCAAATCTTCAGGACAAGAGGCCTCCCTGAGTATATGAAGGTTCCTTGTTGAAGTTGGAAGAACATCCCAATCCTGGCCATCTAACTTTACTAAGCCCTCATTCTTTTAATCTTCATTCTTTCCATTTCTCTCTCTAAATTTTTTTCTTTCCAGCCTGATATAATGTTCTAACATTCCAAGTAGCTATCCTTATTTTCCTTGTTTTCTGTTGTCTTTGGGTTGTTATTACATTTCTTTCTTTTCTTTTTATAGTAGCTTGATGATATATCAAATGCCACCTGCACCACATGACTAGTTTGACCGGGCGAGACAACCACATCATCCATTCTGACATAGTTCCCACTAACGCCTTCATCTGTAATCTTCTTTGTGACTTTTTGATTATTCTTGGAGGTTATACATGGTGAAGGTCTCTTCTCTTCCATGCAAATGGAAAGCCAAACCTAGCCTGAAGAAAAAGGTTGATGTACAAGGCAGTAGGGGTTTTAAATTGGGTTTTTCCTTCTCCTATAATCCTTTAACTAAAAAGTTTATCCACAAGGCAGTGGAGCTGTGCCCGGTCAGGTCGGCAACGTGACCTGGAGTTAGTTGCATTATGGAACCTCACTATGTCCTTTTAGCAAAGCTTTGCATCATAAGTTTCTTCATATTTCTTGTACTTGGATCTTAATGCTTTGTAGTGACAAGCGTATCCAAAAAAAGAATCGAAGAAGAGGGCATTGAGAAAGTTAAATGGTGACCAGGCATTGTATATATATATATATATTACAATTACATAAGTATCTATATAAATGGTGACCAGTAGATTCTACATCTATATAAATATATATATATATATATATATATATATATATATATATATATATATATATATATATATATATATATATATATATATATATATATATATATATATAAATATACATATAGAGAGAGAGAGAGAGAGAGAGAGAGAGAGAGAGAGAGAGAGAGAGAGAGAGAACGGGGGCAGGAGCAAGAGAAGTTAATTGTAAACAAGCATAAATGCGATGCAGCCGAAAATACAAGCAGGTGTTACGCTGATGACAACAACAAAAAAAAAAACGTCTGAAAAACATGTTCTTCTGCTGGAGACGATTGTTCGATGTGCATCTGCCAACTAAAGCCGTTAGCATTAGACGGATTACGTAAAGGGCCGTTAACGCTTTAAATGGCAAGCGTAAATTCTGATAACGACACCAAATTCAAAGCGCACGGATGCGTGATAAGGCTAAGTATATACCAGTTTCCTAGTAACTTGTCCAACCAGAAACCCTTATGGTAAATATTAGTGTACTTAAGTGTATGGTAAGAGCCACCAGTTCATTACCGTGGATCTACTTGCTTAGTTGTAAATGATCATAATTTTCAGACTGTATCTAATTTCCCAGAAATTATTTGAGATGTATTTGCAATATAATCAAGGGTTACTATAGATATACAGATATTTTGAGGTGTTGCAATTTAATCAACTTTAATCAGGGGTTATTTATATATATATATATATATATATATATATATATATATATATATATATATATATATATTATATATGTATATATATATATATATATATATATATATATATATATATATATATAAAAGAGAGATATTTTCAGGTGTAGTTCCAGTATAATCAGGGGTTACTATAGATATAGAGATATTTTGAGGTGTATTTGCCATTCAATCAGAGGTTACTATAGATATAGAGATATTTTGAGGTGTAGTTGCAATACAGTCAGGGTTACCATATCGATATAGAGATATTTTGAGGTGTAGTTGCAATACAGTCATGGGTTACCATATATATAGAGAGATATTTTTGAGGTGTAGTTGCAATATAATCACGGGTTACTATAGATATAGAGATATTTTGAGGTGTACTTGCAATACAATCAGTTGGTATTCTAGATATAGAGATTTTTTGAGGTGTAGTTGCAATACAGGAAAATGATTAAGCAGGTCAAGACGCAGTCGAGAGAGAGAGGAAAAAAAATGGGAGAGAAGGTTAGCCACGATTTCAGGGAAAATAGATGGAGTAAATGCAGCAAGAAAGGTTAATGAGCCAGTGGATTTTAGAAATCTGCAGGTGGAGAGATTATGTCTGAATAAGGTTCTTTCCTGGTCGATGGAGTGAATATTTTGAGGATTTATTGAATGCGAAAGAGAGAGGGGAGGCAGAGTTGAGTGAATCAAGAGTGGGAGACGCAAAATTAGTTTAAAATAAGTTCAATGCTCGGATTTTTAATTCTTGGATTTAAAATAAAATAAGTATAAATGAATTTAATTATGACGCTACAGCCTGAAAATATTCAGGCAGTCATTACAAGCGAAAATATTGGATGCTATACCAGTCTTACGGAAATTCTTAGTCA
>NC_089797.1:15640394-15657894 GCF_040412425.1 Macrobrachium rosenbergii | reverse complement strand
ATGTATGTATTTATGTATGTATGCATGTATATATATTTATATATATATTGTTTGTGCGTGTGTATGTATGTTTTGGTCCAATGCTTCCCTTAGTAATGATAGAACTTTCGAATCCCAGGATGAAGAAATTAGCACTTTTATCCAAACTTACCGTGATTCTGTTGACCTAAGCTATTAATTACTGTAGGTACCTGTTTGTTATTTGAGTATAGTGTATTGCAGTTCTAGATTGGATAAACATGACACTAGCAGTCTCATTCCAGAATAGGAAATGAGACAGGCTCAGTCGTTTTGGGAAGTCTACAATAGGCCTTTTCTTGGTCCATCACGTAGTCCCCATTTAATAGGTCAGTTATGGTTGATAGATTTCTCGAATAGTTTTTTTTAAAGTTTTCAATCCTTTTGGAATACTTAACTAATTTTTTTATACCTGAATTTGATGAGATATATATATATATATATATATATATATATATATATATATATATATATATATATATATATATATATATATATATATTTATTTATTTATTTATATTATATATATATATATATATATATATATATATATATATATATATATATATATATATATATATATATATATATGTGTGTGTGTGTGTGTGTGTGTGTGTGTGTATCTGTTTCTCTGTCATAAGAATATTTCTTACAGTGGTGAAATTCCGAAAGTACTCAGTGATGCCTTAGGGACAAAAAAAAAAAAAAAAAAAATCCTCTCCACAAGTGTGTGTCGCCTTTCTGACATTATTTTCTGAATTGAAGGATGGCATATACTTGACTGTTTCCCACCCATTGCTGCTGACGTTACCTAGTTTAAAAAGAAAAATCTGTTTTCCGAATAATTTACCTCGAAATTGCTGGTAAGCAATCGCCTGCTCAGTAACTTGGCAGTGGAATGTCCTCCATTTCCTGGCATTCCAACGCCGCGGGCGAAGGGTCAGGAAGCAGCATGAGCTCCTGCAACAGTCGCAGCAGCAGGAAGAACCTGGTGGGCTCTTCCACCGAGAGCTCTGAGCCCTCGACACCCACCTTGAGGGCCGTGAGTTTTCTCAACCAATCGGAGGACAGCTCAGAACCTTCGACGCCCACCAATCGGGTCGTGAGCTTCATGCAGGGGTTGACAGAACGTCGGCCCTCCAACAGAAGCATGACTCACATTCGGAGGGAATCCTTAGCGCAGGCCTTCGAAAATTCCATCCTGAGGAGGACGAGCCAGTACAGAAGGAGGTCGTCCCTCAAGACCGAACCTTCGCTCTTGGACGAGTGCTCTCGATGCTTTCCTTGTACCGTGGCTTCTGGATACAGGTAAGTTTTTCAAAGGGTTCATATAAATGTGTTTTTCTATTATTTGTCAATCTGCCAGTGGCCATAGACTTCCGACATATATTAAAAAGAATAAATTAATATACATGGAACTCGTTATATATCTCGGCAATTGGCGTTTATATAAAACTTACGTAATATAATTAGGATTAGGCACCCAAAACTGTTTTAAGAACAGAAACTGTATTATTGATCGCTGGATAATCACGTGATGTTCTTTATAGTTCCAAGCTTCATGAATATGTAAACATTTTAAAACAAGGGATTATAATTATGTCCTTGCCGCATTTTATATTTGTCATTGAACAGTAATATTGTATATCCAGAAACGAAACGTGTACGTAATGACCACGAAAACTTAAGACGGATACTTTACATTTGCTTTTGTTAAATTATAAAAGGTCAAAATGTGATAACACTTGCTAAATTCATACATGAATTTATAGCCCCTGGATGTCGTTTTTTTTATTTATGAGTAAATTTTTAAATATGTTAAATGGTTTATTATGGCAATGTTGTAAAGGAATGTTTGCTCCTAGAATAGGTTCATTTTGTTATTTATTAGCCGAAGTACTTCATGTTTCAAAATTTTTTTTATATTTTTAAAGATACTTCTCTCTCTCTCTCTCTCTCTCTCTCTCTCTCTCTCTCTCTCTCTCTCTCTCTCTCTCTCTCTCTCTCTCTCTCTCTCTCTCAACTGAGTGACAAGATGATAAATCCATAAAAACTGTACAGCTTTTGGGGCAAATTCTCAACCCCACTTTGCAAACATATATATTGGTTAACATGGTATGAAATGAAAATGTATTAGAGATTGATGAATAAATTTAATTTCATACAATTTTATTCATGAGTACTTAGCTTTGCTGTTCCAAGTGTACATAAGGCCTTGAGGAAGAGGGACCTTTTTTCAATATCGTGGTCAGTTGGTAACCTCGTAAGCCTTTTAGTTCTTTGCTTAGGGTATTAAAAATTCATGAAGTCCTAAGTTGGAATTTTAATATATTAAAAACATAAGAAAGTGACTTTTTCTGGGGTCTCACCCCTTATATTAAAGATAAAAGACGAAAGATTTTGCAATGCTTACAATATCTAACCCTTTTCACCCCTGTAACGTCTAGATATTTTGAAACAGCAAACAGAAATTTCTTTTGACAACGTAATTACATGACTCAAGAGGTATTTGTAAGATTGACCTTTTGTAAAATTTGCGATACCGTCACCGTTAAGATGGAAAAGAAAAGTCCGCATTTTCTGCTGTTCGTGATTTTGAGTAACATTTTATTTAAAAAAATAATAAAATCTTAGTCATGCAAGAAATAAATAAGGATAATCACCGTACATTGATTGGGTAGAAGTCAAAGCGGTTATCGATTTTCACGTTATTTCTTTTTCTTCCTATAAAATATATCTGCAATTTATACACACACACACACACACACACACACACATATATATATATATATATTTATATATATATATATATATATATATATATATATATATATATATATATATAGAGAGAGAGAGAGAGAGAGAGAGAGAGAGAGAGACTTCAAAATCTGATCTCTTGTCCAGTCCGATTAATTTTGCGGTAAAGGCCGCTTCGTAATTAAAATGTTTTATTGCTTCCTATTTGTGAGCTAAAATTATCTGCAATTAATTTTTCTATTTTCTTTTCTTCTCGACGTTTGTATGAACTTTTCGATAAAGAATGTATTCATTTTTCATCTTGGTGTATTTTTCATTGTCTTTTGATGGCGTCTTATGAATTACACCAAAAGGAGCCTACTCCTTAAATAAAAACCTTTATAAGAGAGAGTCATTACCCTTAATATAAAACAAGGGTATTATGGTCCGCCAATGAGGTTCATAGTCTATAATATCAGGTCTTTATATAGGTTTCCTTTTCCTTTTGATCACAGTTCCTTTCTAATTATTCCTTTGATGTTTTGAGGGGGCATATGCTCCCGACGAAGGCCTCTGGTATTACAGAATATGCAAAATTTTTCCCCTCTCTATCTGTCTATCTATCTATCTATCTATCTATCTATCTATCTATCTATCTATCTATCTATGTAATCATTAAAGAAAAGAGAGTTATAAATGGAGATAAATAGACAATTTGACAGCCTGAGAGAAAATGAGCAGTTTAGGAGCTACAGAGATTAAAATGGGCACCAAACTTAGCCTCTCTCTCTCTCTCTCTCTCTCTCTCTCTCTCTCTCTCTCTCTCTCTGTCTCTATGTATGTATGTATTCATTGAATAAAAAATAGATATAAATGGAAATAAGTAGATCTCTTGAAAGACTGACAGAAAATAGACTGTTTAAGGGCTATCAAGATTAAAATGGGAACCAAACTTAACCCGTTGCTATCATTGCTTAGCAATATAGTCAGTCATAAATCGGTCATTTACAACTCCATTTTGTAATAAATATATACACATTCTTTTGAAGAATATAAAGTGTCCTTGCTGAAAATCTCGTTCAAGGTAAAACGTGATGTCTGCCTGTTTGTCTTCACACACACACACACACACACACACACACACACACACACACACACACACACACATATATATATATATATATATATATATATATATTATATATAAATTATATAAAATATATGCCTATTACGTATGTGTATATATATATATATATATATATATATATATATATATATATATACACACATACATACACACAGATAAAAGGAGAGAGAGAGAGTGTGTGTGTGTGTGTGTGTGTGTGTGTGTGTACTAGGTACAAAGACATGCCCGCTCTTTTGATGAAATCTACTAGGTTTACCAATTTGAATCTATAAGGTCTATAAGTGGTGTTTACTACATAAGTAACTGCACGTATTATAAATTTACTTTAATAAAACGCCAATTCAAGAGGTTATTTGTTTTCTTTGTTGCATCTCAAAGACGTGAAAGTATACGAAAACGTCATTATAGTGATGGGTGTATTTTTTCTTCTCTCTTCAGCCGTGGCATTTACTGCGTGTTGTATAAAATTACTAAATTAAGTAAGGAGTGTAATAGTTATTTTGACAATTGGGAAGGATTGCTTAATAGAGATCAAATAAATTTTTTGCTTTGTAATTTAGATAAAAAGAAAAACAAATAAAAGATGCGCCGAAGTTTCTTCGGCGCGATCGAGTTTTCTGTACAGCGTATAATGCTGTATGATTGAAACTTTAAGCCACGGCGCGGTGGTGGCCTGTGTTGTTGGCACCTATAGCAGTGCAGACGCACGATAATGACTAACTTTAACCCTAAATAAAATAAAAAAAACTAGTGAGGCTAGAGGGCTGTAATTTGGTATGTTTGATGATTGGAGGGTGGATGATCAACATACCAATATGCAGCCCTCTAGCCTCAGTAGTTTTTAAGCTCTGAGGGCGAACAGAAAAAAATGCGGACGGACGGACAGACAACTAGCCATCTCAGTAGTTTTCTTTTAAAGAAAACTAAAATACCCACTGTGGATCTTGCGGTGGTAAAGACATCCAACCGCGCTGATGTTCCATAACATCTCTCATAATTTTATCTTGAAAAAGTCTAAGGCTTGCCATGATAAATTATATTTGTCAGTAGCAAAATTATATACTTCAAGCTTCAAAATAGTATGGATTTACTGTAGTATGCACTTCACTTTTGCGCAGGCATAAAACACTAAGTATTGAAGTGCTGACTTCTTGTCTTGAGAGAGAGAGAGAGAGAGAGACTATTCCATGTTCGTAATTTACATTTTGACGCTGTATTGCATACTCACGCATGTGTGTTTCTCTCTTTGTTTATCATTTTTTTCGTCTCTCTCATTCTCACGGCTTAGGTCAGGCGAGGTATACTGGATTTTTTTTTAGAACACTCCCGTCTCGTAACTCCTCACCATATTCGGGGATTGAACGCTGGTTATTCAACTTGTTAGTTTTAGGCGCAACCATTTACGCTACGAAGGAGAGGGAGAGAGAAAAGCTTTTTGAGTATAGCATGTGTGCTACTAACAATAATTATGTTTTGCCTAAAGAGTTGCGAGAAACCTTCATAATGTTTACTTAGATACAGTTTCATGAATTTTGTTTAAAAAATAGTTTCTCATGAGATTTTTCTTCAGCAGACGCTCCATTTCCTACGAAAAAATACTATTAGATAGGCCATTGGTGTCTGTCATTAATGAATTATTGCCACTGGTGTTTATTCTTATCTTAGATCTTTAGGCAGCGGAAGAGAATCCTCCCGCTGTTCCATATAATAATAATAATAATAATAATAATAATAATAATAATAATAATAATAATAATAATCTTTATTGCAGATCAGGGCCATATACATGGATTATACAAATACAATACAATACACACATTCTAGACACATAAGATAACATGATAAAAATGATAATCGGCAGTATCCACACAGTTGCTAAAGAAGTAGAAAAAATAGAATTCATAATAAGAGGATCTCGTGTGGTGGCGCTTTTGTCTTACATTTTAAGCAGCTCGGATTCGGTCACCAGGATTATTCTAGGCGAGTGGCTCGGAGAAATGTGTAACAAACTCTTGTAAAAACTTACTCGTCATGAACCCACGTCACCTTCCTGCAGAGAGCGAAGGAAGGTCCAAAAGACCGCGTGAAAGTGAGAGAGTGTGAGTGTATGTACTTAGGTTGCGAAGACATGGCCACTCTGCTGATGTAATCTGCCAGGTTTAGCGATACGAATGTATAAGGTCGTTATGTGGCCTTTACAACATAAGTAAACTGAACGTAATATCCGTTACTTAAACAAAATGCCAGTTCAAGACATCAGTTCTCCTTTGACACACGAAAAGACAAGAATATATGAAAAATGCTTTTTGTAAATCATGGGTGCTTCCCTTTGTTAAATTCCTCATTTGAGGTAAAATAAGCATAGAAATATTTCACGGGAATTTAAATTACTTAGTCCATTGTTAACTTATCTACATTTCTAGGATGGGTGTATTTTCATCTTCCTTCTTCTATGGTGCCATTTACTGAATAGTATAGTTACTAAAGTAAAAGCGTGTAATTTAGATAACAATGAAAAAACACCCGCTGGAGGTCTTGAGGTAGTAAAGACATCCATCCGGTCTAACTGCGCCTTAACCTTTCTCATACGTTTATCTGGAAAATTTAAGGTGTGCCTTGATTATTCATACTTGCCAGTAGCAAAGCTTTATGCTTCATCATAACGGGACTTTACTGTAGTATGCGCTTCACTTTTATGCAGGCATGATGTACCTTATCTCAAGTAATGAAAGTGCTTACTTTTTATCATAAATGAGAGAGAGAGAGAGAGAGAGAGAGAGAGAGAGAGGTTTTTTGTATAATCACGTCTGAATTTTCCTCTCCTGGATTTTTTGAGAACATGTCCATGTCGTTTCTTCTCAAGTTTTCTGGGGATAGAACGCTGGTTGTTCGGTTTCTTAGTTGCAGGCGTAACCATTTACACTACGAAAGGGAGTGAAAGAGAAAGGCTTATTGAATATATAATGTGGGCTATTAACAATAGTTATGTGCCTAAAGCGTGAAGTGAATTTTTCAGAATGTGTGTTTAGATCCTTTCTCAAGGAATCTGTTTTAATAAAAAAAAGTTTCTCGTAAGATTTTTTTTCAGACACTGCATTTCCTCACTCTCTCTCTCTCAAAGAAAAAAAATGTTAGATAAACCATTGGTGTTTGCCAGAAATGAATTGTTGTAAGCATTTATTCTTATCTTAAATCCTTCCTCAACTTAAGAAAATCCTCCTGCTATTCCATATGCAAGAGGATCTCGTGTGGTGTCGGTATCTTGCTATTTTTAAGCAACTCGGACTCGGTGACCAAGATTATTCTGGGCGAATGGTCTGGAGGCATGTTCATCAAACTGTGGTACAAACTTATCCATCATTCACCCACGTCGCCTGTCTACAGAGAGCGAAGAAAGGGTCGTCTTTTGATGACTCTTTCTTCGCGTGAAAGCGAATGTTGGACCTCATCATGTCATTCACGAATCACGAGTGAGTAAATGTGAGGAAGAGATGAATGAAGCGGTACATAAAAGGGCCTGGCTTCCAGCAAATATAAGAGTTGAATGCAGTTTTTGATGCTTCTTGGAAGCTAGGAGTCTTCATTCTTTTTCCTTTTTATTCTGTTTGCCTTTATTTTTGTAATGAGTTTCTTCTTGGGCAAAAGAGGCAGATCTTGAACAACATATCATTGCATAGGTTTTTCCTTTTTCTAAATTCTATTTCAAACTCGCAAAACACCCCGAACATCAGTATAAGGAAAGCGTCAGAATGTGAGCACAGTTATAATGGAACAGTTTGGTCATCACTAAAAGGAACTGGTTCATTCTTGCGTAGAAGAATGTCCTATTGAAGGGCACCAGACAGAAATTAAGAAACTTTAGCTTTCCGAAAGGGGCTCAGTGTACTGGTAAAGAATGTGGAAGCTTTCCTGAATACTGGATGCTATTTTCAGTATCAGTGTACATCAGGTAAAGTTAAACCTAAAAGTAAAATGGAAATGCTCGTAAAAAGCGTGAATGAAGTAAAACATGGATTTATGTTGCGTATGATAATGTAATAAATTGAAAACATGAAAAGCCTGTTACGACAACTGCAGAATCTTCTCTGCAAATGCATTTTCAATGGGAAAGAAGAGAAACTGATGAAAAAATGTATATTTACAATAATTTATAGCCGCGAAAGTGCTCGCTCGCGCACACACACACACACACACACACACACACACACACACACGATTTACTCCTAATTTGAGTATTTACCGGTGGGCTCCTTCCGTCTGTTAAGTTACGTCGCTGACGTGAAATTACATATTGTATAGTTATCCTCACTGGATACTTCTTACAATCACTTATTAACGACAAATTGTGATTTCTGTCGCAATTTTTACACATTAAGTTATATTTACACTGGAGAGTTTTACGATTATTTAAGAAGTACATGTAATCATCGTTGTTATATCTTTTGTTACATTCCAGAGCTTCAGTATCCACACCGGTGGTTTTTTCATTTACTAATCAAATAAAGCAGTCATTTATGTTACGCTTCTGTCATATCCATTTGGGGCTTCTGGTACAGGGTTTGTTATATCGTTGAGGTCGTGTGGGTATTGTGTCTGGTCCCCATTAGCGGCGCGTATGATTACTAAGTAACAGTGAGTGGTCATTTCTGGTAGACGTTATTTCATATCCTTAGAGAGCTTCTGTATATTTCGTGAATATCCCACTGGTGGTGCTTACGATTACTAATCAACTACAAGTATTCATTATTTTTTGTTAGATCTGTCATATCTGCAGAGCGAGTCCATTACTCGATTTAATTAATATGACTTAAGCAAACGGTAGGCTGCCAATAAAATGGAAGACGGGTTTAGCAGAAGCAATTATGAAATGAGCCGTGCAAGACAGAAACAACTGGTGGAGGCTCATTAAAAAACAGCATACTTAAATGGTGTTCAATTTGAGAAAGCATGATTAAAAAAGCATAAGCCAATGAACGCTCTAGAAAAAAGATATGGGGCTCCATATGTTATAGCTACATCAAGATTGATCCTCTTCTGATGATAATATACTCATCTGCAAATATTCATTTAGGGGAAGATAAAAGTGAAAACATTATCTGAGACACACACATACATACACTCACATTCACAAACGAAAGATTTCCGTTAGTGATTGGAGGTATTTTTTCACTGTCTTTTTGTTTTTTCCAATTTTCAACCAAATTACAGAAGGGTTGGGATCACGTCCTTCTCCTCTAATAATGAGTTTAATCCATTTTCTTTAAAGGCAATTGATGGGGACACTCACTCCGGCCTCTCAATGCCTCACCGTCATTATCTCTAGATTCAAGGGGTGACGTTAAGATACTGTTTCTTAACCCTACATCAATAAATGTCACCATGACAGCACAGCCACATCTGAGGGCACTATATATCGTCTTCGGTATGTAATGAGTTCTGGCACGTCTGCCTTATAAATGACCTAAAAATTAACACATGATTTAATTTATATTTACTACTTTGAAATTGTTCTTGGAAAATATGATCTCAGTATTAAAATTCCGAAATCTAATGAAATACATAAAAATCATTGAGGGTGGTTGAAAGTGTACGTAATTTTTGTTTTCGTTCGACCCAGATAAATCACATGAGCACCATTAATATGACACTTTGACAGTTGGCATTAAGCAGTCTGCTTATGACAACACTTAATTAATGAACGCTGAGTGATTTATTTTTGTAAAGGAAAACGGTCTTAGTTTATTTTAGTAAAATTTAACATAGATTGTTCATAAAACATTGAATACACAAGATTAAGTTGTATATTTGAAAGCCTTGATGTAAAATGTAATGGTTTTAAGATCCGCAAATTTTATATATAAAATTCATAAAGAGAGAGAGAGAGAGAGAGAGACTGAAGATGAATATTCACACCTTAATCATACTCGAGTTATTCCTCTTGGTCTTGGCTGCCCTATCTCTCTCCTCACACACACACACATACACGTACATAGACGCACACAGGCATATGATTTCAAAAACAGAAATCGCCCCGTATGCGTGCAGTCGTTCTATTAGCCCATGATATGCTAATCGTTAAAGTTGAATAAACATCATATAGTTTTGTAATCGTTTAAAAATTATTAGTTCTTGTGTCAGCTGTTGAACGTTTTGTTGTTCATAATTGAGGTATTGTTGTCTCCCGTATAGTTCCCACCGAGAAGAAGCACTTTGTGTCTTTAGATTATATGTGAGGTAGTAGTTAATAATTATTGAACTATTCCCCCAGGCTGCAAAACTCAATATCTTTACCGGGATCAAATACAAATGCCGACTATTTGTTTGCAAGCCAAATAAACCTGTAATAGAGGAGTGTAATCAGCATAATACCCAAGTGTCTGGCATACCTTCCTATCTGTAAGCCTCTTTCAGGTGCAATATAAGTAAGCAGAAAGAAACGCCCTTCAGTTCCTTTAAGAATACGTTTTTAAATAGCTGTTTACAGGGAAGTTGTTAAGTCAATGCCCTAATTAGAAATTATTCAGAAAATGCAATTAACTGTTCTGTAGATTTGCTTTGAAATTTTCTTCTTATTTCATACAGAATGAACACATAAATTTTATGTACTTGTGATATTTTTATATTTTATTTATGTTGTCTCATTTTTGCTTACGTTTTTAATTGTTTTTCTTCCGTCCCAACGTGGTAAACGATGAAGCAGGAAACTACGAACCCAAAGTGGAAGGCAGTTTTGACTGTCATAGCATATTAATTCTCCTTTGGTCTTTAGTAATATCGTACTGGCCATGCTGTTTGATTCATAATTCTCAGTGTGCTTGGCATCCACTGCGCTGATGTACTTTCTAACGTTAACTGTACATGGGAATAATTTATGCCCAAAGGGAATCATCTATGATTGGTGCATCTGACCCAACTAGGCTTCGAGCCTGTGCCTTCTGGTTTTGACAGAGAGGAAACGGAATTATTCATTCACCTAGAATCCTGGCCAGGGCAGATGCACTGATTTCAATATATATTTACTGCATAACAAGAAAGTTATTCGGAGCACCGCATATTAATGTTACTTGCGAAAAGGGTTAATTACATAGGCCCATTGTATATCTTTAAATGTTTAGTCGTAAGTGTTAATGAGCTATGGAAATTTTATCGGAGAAACGTTATTCCATTTTGATTATGTACTACACAAAAAGTATATTATAGCATAGCTGACTTAACTCCGAGTTTTATCGTGTAAGGGAGAGATACAATGTTTGGAAATGACGTAAATCTGTTATTTTTATCCGCAAAATTACTATAGAAACACCGTTTGGTGTAAACGAAAATCGTCCTACTGATACTGACTTTGTCTTCCAAATGTAATTCTGTTTATCAGCAGCTAATGAATATCTCGTAACAGGAGATTGTTTTCTAGGCACACCCGCTCCTCGCTAAATCACAAAGCTTAAATCCTGTAAGGAAATCTTTCATTCACGCCCAAGCGCCCTGGAGTTGGAACATTCTCCCTTCAAAATCTCCGACCAGTACTGGGCCCTTGTTTAATTCTGGGCATTGGTATCGTGTAACACTAAAAGCTTCGTGTCCTTTTTGCTTCCATTTTCCTGTTGAGCCAATTATGACCCGAAATGGCTTCCGGTCGCCACGTCGCTGGTGAGCTGTCCACCGGGATAGAAACGGGAGCATTGCGTAATGTAATTAGTATTTGGTGAGCTTTAGTGGCGAAAGCGATGTTATATAGTCTAGGGCGTAGAGCGTTCCGCTTAAAACAATATTGCGTTTGAATTTAATTCAATTAGTTTTGGGTGTTACATTTCGATACAAATCTCCCGGGACATTCGTAATTTCTACTTTCATTTTAGTTGTTATGCTTATATTTATTGTAAATTCACAGTAATAGCAAAAGTAGTATTGATAGTAAATGACATTCAAGCGCGAGGTGTACTATGTCCTGCTTATAATAAATAAAAAAACTTTCTCATTAGTACCAGGAGACATTTAATTTCATTTATGCAATTATATTCAGCTGAAGCCACTTCCATAAACTTTTGTAAAGATGCATACTAAACAAGGGGAGTTTTGTAATTTATTAAGGAAATACTAAATGTTTTATACATACATTTTATATCTGTCTCTATATATAAAAATGGATGTATGTACGTATGTATGTGTGTGTGTATGTTCCAGGATAACTCTGAAACGCTTTGAGCAATTTCAACCAAACTTGCTATACATATGACTTACTATCTAGAAAAGAATACTGTGGGGGTAAGACATCACTAAACCAAAGGGCGTGGGGGATAGAAGGGCTTCCCTGAAAAGGGCTGGTTCTTCCCGTAGACTTAGTAATGTGGGAGTAAGACATCACTGGCACCATTAGGGGTGGGGTGTGGGTGGAAAAGGGGTCATGTAAAAATAACCGTAAATGACAGATATTAGTGTCTAATCCATAGTTTTCGAGGTCGCTGAGATGAATGGTGATGCTCTCTCGAGAGAAAATAGAAAATAGAAAGGAGAGAGAGTAAAGGAGAGAGAGAGAGAGAGAGAGAGAGAGAGAGAGTTTATTGGTTGTCATTCAGAGTTTTCCCCGCCAGGCGTGGTTGGTCAGCTAGCATACATATAACGACAAAATTTATTATAATGAAAAAATAGAAAACCATAAAATTATTGTTTTGTTCTTAATAGATTTATAAGCATGTGTGATACCGCTCTTTCGATATGCTGTTAAAATAGAGGAAAAATATTCTCTGAAGCTAGGTTATTTGCAATTAAAGTAAAACCAACATAAGATCAAGTTAAGCTTTATGCAGATGTGTTATGAACAATAGTAGATAATTCGAAAGCATTGCTTTCAGGGGAGGGGAGATGTTAAGACCATGGTATTGAGGCTTATTGCAAAGCACAGAAATGCATTAAGTCTCTGTTGGCCTCAGTTTTCAGGAGTTTTATCTTGGCCACAACTAAAGTGAGGAATAATTTGCCCATCGCAGTTGTTGTATATTCCGTTCTCCATATATTTAGGCGAGGAACAAATTCATTCCTGCTGTCTGCTGATGTCTTCTGAATTTCAGGTGTATCGGTTTTATTTTGTATGCCCTCATATTTATTTGTTTATCACCTTTTCCTTTAACTTGTCTCTCTTTGCAGGATGATATACCTTTGGAGAACTCTTGAGTTTATAGTAGTTTGACTCTGTCCTTAAGGGTTTTCAGCTAGAGATATAAAGAAAGAAAAGAAATTTAGTTGAATGTAGTCTGTCATGATTGAGTAATTGATTTATGGTTACTAAAACTGGCGTCACAACATCTAGGTTATTGATGCCGTAATAAAATAAAAGCTTACTTTTAAATAAAAAAAAAATAATAAAGGCGTTGGTCTGTCATGACCAGGATGTAGAAGGGTAAGGGGGCGAACAACCCCATCCCCAAATACTTGATGATAGCAGATGGGTAACACTCTCTATATCCAATAATGAGGGAAAACTTGCTCTTGAATGGATCTCTCTATCAATTCGAGGAAGAGGAGGAGGAGGTTAATAACCTTTTCAGCAGACATTTTGTTATCCAAACAGGAGATGGAATTAACCAAGGATGCTGTTATAATGAACATGAAATAATGGTAAAAAGATTATTAAAAAATAAAGGCTACGTGGTATTCAAAATATCATCATCCGGTAGAAGTTAGAGCAGGCACAACTGATTATGTCTCTTAATTAGTATAATTCATTAACATAATTATGGATGTGAAACGTGCAGAATTAATAAGGTCAAGTAAACTCTATTCATATCGTCACTACACGTGTATGTGTGGTGATGAATTGTGCAAAGTTGAGACACAAACGATAGTAGAGTTTTATCTTTTAAGATTTTTAAAAAAAAAAATTACATGATGTTTTCATAAAAAAAACTTGAAGTATATAATTTCGGAGTTGAAAGAGAGTCCAGAGGCCATAGATTTTTGACCAACCTGGAATGAGCATGATGTTTACGGAATTGCGGGAATGATCTGTATCTCTTCCATGGAATTATTATTATTTTTCCTTTGATTTCGTTATCATAACATTTTATCTTTACATTAGTACCTACCTGAAATGCGAGTTCATTTTTCTGATTTGACACTTGGGAAATACCATTTTCTCTATTGCCTACTGTTTACAGAAATAAAAAGAAAATTCTGATTAAACTACACAGAACTAAGTCAATGGTTGCAAGCTAACATTGACAGTAGGTTTCTGCTCTGTCAGATTCATTTCTTCAGACGTATTTGTAAAATGCTGACGGTTTATGTGGAACGAAATTTCCTTTTGATTGTTCAAACCACAAATTCGATAAACCTGAAGACGGAGGATATTGTGTAATGGAGATTTTCAAGTTGTTAATTCCTGTCAATCACTGAAGATTTTTCAGTGTTTGCTAATGATTGATTAAGACATGTTTTTATCAGCCTTCTGGTTGTCTTATATAAACAACGCAGTGAAAGTGAATTAGATAGAGATCACAATTCATAAAAACACAGACATCCACGCGCACACAAACATTTATATATATATATATATATATATATATATATATATATATATATATATATATATATATATATATATATATATATATATATATATATATATATATATATATATATATATATATATATATACACGTATATATGTATATATGCATTTATATATATATATACATACATACATACATACATACATACATACATACATACATACATACATACATACATACATACATACATACAGTGATCCTGTAATATAAGGATAAAACACTTCATGTTCATATAAAAAAGACGAGTGGAGAACAGAAAACGGTTATATTTCGGTTAGCATCGTTACTCATTTTTAAAATTAATTGTTTGAATTATAAAGGTCTCTGTTCTCCCGCGGTGTTATTTTCCATGGGTGCTTAAATGTCTTACGTTACATATTCTCTAACATTTTACATTCCATACATATGTCATCTCAAGGATTCTTTGCTTTCTCGAGGCCCTGTAGACAGTAGCATTTTAATGAGCCATAAGTGTCCACTTAATAACCATGACTTAATTAACCTCAAACCTAATGAGGTCTTTGAAGTGAATTAGGCCAGAGGTTATTAAGCTGTGGCGTAATAGTGACAGGCGTTTGTTTGTTATAAGCCTTGTGTTGTATTACATATTATGATTATTATTTCCATATTAGGCTTTGGAAGTAATTCAGTATTGATAAAGGGGTAAATATATCCACTTAAGGAGACATTTCCAAGTGTATTTAATGAGAGCTTACCAATATGCTTGGATCGATTTCCATTGTAATCCTTTTTAGAAAAAACTAGACCAAGAAATTAACAACGTTTCTCTCTCGCTCTCACTCTCTCTTTATGTATATATACATACGCACACACATCTATATATATGTATGTATGTATATGTATAAATATATAACTATTATTTATATATATATATATATATATATATATATATATATATATATATATATATATATATATATATATATATATATATATGTTACGTTTGTTCCTCTCTAGTGTCGAATCTAGAATTTAGGGATTCGAGGAAAGTACGTCCAGTATTTTCAATATGCGTCCCTTCTCTTGACTACAGAAGGTACTGTCATTTCTTGTTTTTAGAAACTGTTTTAGGATGAGGTTGCTAGCCCCATGCATATTTCCATCATGGTTGTAAATTACTACGACCGAGTAATTACTGAATACAGTATGGTCAGTGACACAACTCTCTGAAAGGTACGTTGTACTGTAGAGAATACATCATCAACATCTCTGAGCGGTTTGTGACTGTGCCACATAGTTTTGCAGGTATATATTCACGTCTTAGAGCATATATACAGCTTCTGAAATACTTTGGGACGCATGCGTAGTCTTTATAGCAACGGAATGTTAGGGAAGATGCTTCTTCACAAAAAGCAAATGCATCAAAGGTATTTCGTGGATGGAGCTCCTTTCCAGAAATTCTTTGGAGAAAATAACATCAAAAGACCATTGATGCAGAGCTCTTCCGCATGACTGCCTTCTGTAGTTGGACTTTGCTTAATTTCCAAAAGAAGGAATCATGACGTTTGGATATATTTTCTTTTCTATATGACATGCTATATGACCATCTTAAGTCATCTTGAGCAGATTCTGCGACATCAGTTCGTCTTTGGCAGGAGATCGTAGGATTCCATTTAACGCCAACAATAGCAGATCTACTTTTTGATTAAAGTGGAAAAAAAAATATTGCGTTTATTTATGACTGTTTATACAAGCGGCATACTAGACCTGTTAGCTTTGTTGCCTGCAATTAGGAAGACCAATTTTTATTGTAGAGTCCTTTTCAGGAAAAAAAAGGGAAGAAAAAAAAGCAGTAAGGATGAGATCCATTTGTTTTTATACATGGTAAATGTTTAGTTTATTTATGTCACAGAGCACACTGAAAGAGATAATCATACACTTGGCATTTCCATACCATTTATAAAAATGAAAATGAATGTAAAAATAGTTGAACACAACCACCCTCACCGGCCCTGCGTCGTAGCTAGAATAACCTCTTAACTTGTAAATCGCTAGAATATTTTTGAATAACCTGTGGATTGAAGGTATACAGTGAAAATGTATTCAAAGTGTTTAGAGAAATATAGAAGTGAAGAGGTCATGTTATCTTTTATATATATGACCTCTTCACTGTTCATTTCCTCAAACATTTTGCAAACTGAAGAGGTCGTGTACATATATATATATATATATATATATATATATATATATATATATATATATATATATATATATATATATATATATATATATATATATATATATATATATATATATATATATATAGAGAGAGAGAGAGAGAGAGAGAGAGAGAGAGAGAGAGAGAGAGAGAGAGAGAGAGACTGCTGATTGCTCGGCCAAGTATTTATGGAAATGACATAATTTCATTTGGCATTTTATAAATTTCTCCCTGCATTTAACAAACTACAAACCTTTTCAAAAATAGAATCCCACCCCCGAATATGACGAATGATTTAGTTTTTTGTAAAACTGGACAGAGAATTTTAAGGTTAGCCAGTAGTATTCAAGTTTGTGATTTGCACTAAAATGTATATAAATTCCCCCTGCCGTCTATGAAACTACCAGCGTCAGGCTATATGGAAAATTTCAGTTCACTACACAGGGAAAATATCTTAGGCCTATATATGAAGGGCACTTTTAGCTTATATCCGCTTACAGAGGATCAATAACCGAATTCTGTATTAAATTGGATATTCCTTATTACTTAAAGTAGGTGTTACGATTGGTGGATAAAGAAAATAGATAAAATAAGTAAAAAAATAAATGAATAAGAGTTTAGACACCCATTTTCACGATTTATTGAAGGATATTAAATGAGACTTGTTTACGCCTTTAATGATCTATATCTTTAAAATATTTAAGATGTGTACAGATTCCTCATTACTTGAAGTAGGTGTTATGATTGGTGGATAGCAAAAAAAAAAACTAACTAGAATAAGTAAATAGATAAATAAATAAGACTTTGGACACCCATACTCACAGTGTATTGAAGGTTATTGCATAAGACTTGTTT